>NC_056739.1:302419062-302681562 GCF_019279795.1 Protopterus annectens
TAGTTGTTGAAGTTTAATCTGATTAGGAAGTTCGAGCCAGCCAAGTTGTCTTAAATTAATGCAGTGGTGGGTTCTAAAAGGAGAACCGGTAGCAAATTTAGCAATGTTGTTGTAGGATATAACTAGTTTATTAAGGTTTTTTTTTTGGCAGGTTGGTATAAATAGGACATGCATAGAGTAAAGTAGAGATTAGATGGGTCTTAGCTAGGGTAATTCTAGTAGCTGGGGCAAGAGTCTATACAGGGTTCCTATTTTTTGTTCACACTTTTTATAGTAGAGTTAATGTGATTCTCAAAATTGAGTTTATTATCTATTGTAATTCCTAGTAGTTTTGTGGTGGTTTCAGGAGAATTACTAGTATTGTTGTTCGAAGTGATCGAGAAATGTAGGGGGATTTCGTTACGTGTTGGGGAGAAAAGTAGAAGTTTTGTTTTCTTAGGGTTGAGAAGGAGGCTGCATTGGGAAAACCAATGTTCAACTGTGTTAAAGGCTTTTTGTGTAAGAGACTGAAGTTCAGCATGAGAGGTAGCTGTGCAGATAATAGTGGAGTCATCTGCATATTGAATACAGTTAGAAAAAGGGATAGCTGATTGAAGGTCATTGATAAAGATGGAAAAAAAGAGGTGGACCTAAGATAGAGCCTTGTTGAACACCTAGGGAGATAGGAAGGTGGTCAGATATTGAGTTTTTCCAGACTACTGCTTGTTGATGGTTTTCGAGGTAAGAGTGAAACCAAGTTAAGCTGTTAGGATCCAGTCATAGAGAATTGAGAATGTGGAGGAGCATTTTGTGATTTACCATGTCAAAGGCTTTAGATAGGTCAATGAATAATGCAGAAGAAAGATTGTTTAAGTTGCAGTTAATGTTAATGGTGTTTGTGAAGGAGAGCAGAGCATTGGTGGTGCTGTGGGAAGGTCTGAAGCCATGTTGACAGCTAGCAAGTGGGTTGTTTTGGAGAAGATGATTTAGGAGTTGTTTATGTATACATTTTTCTAAGATTTTGGTAATAGGGGATAATAAAGCAATGGGGTGATAGATAGATCAATAGAGTTTCCCCCTTTGTGTAGTGGGATGATGTGGGATATTTTCCAGATATCAGGGGCAGTTCCTTCATTGATGGATCTATTTATCAAAATAGAGATCGGATAAGATACAGCTTTGGCTCCTATTTGCAGAAACTCAGCAGGGAGTTTGTCTTCAGAGGGTGAGGAGGGTTTTAGTTTTTGAAGTAGTGAAGAAATATATGATGTAGGGATAGGATGGAAGTGAAATGAGGGTGGTGTATTACCAGAGAAGGAATGTAGATTTGAGGTGTCAGGAGATAGGTGACTAGCCAGGTTTTGTATAGTATTTGTGAAGTAGGAGTTAAATGTATTGGCTATTTGTATAGGGTTATCAGGGTTAGAGTCCTGTGGGTTGGGTGTGATTGATTGGCCTGGGGATAGTAGATTATTAATGGTCGTCCAAAATTTTTTAGGTTCCTTATTGGATATTTGTTGTAGACTAAGGTAGTAGTTCTGTTTATCAGATAGTATGGCTTTTTTTCTTTTGTTCCTACATTCACAAAAGGTTTGATGGTCAGCTTGTTTTTTGGAAGTATGCCATTTTGTAGTTTTTATTTCTGGTTATGATTAGTTGCCTAGTGTTGTTGCTTATCCAGGGGGCGGGTTTGGTTTTGATTCTAATCTTGCTTATGGGTGCATGCTGATCTAAAATAGATAAGAATGTGGAGTTGAAGTATTGTACAGCATCATTGAGAGGTAGTGACTTTAGAGGAGTCCAGTTACAGTGATGTAGTTGTGTGAGAAAGAGTTCTGAGTTAAATTTTATTTTTGAGCGTAATGTACAGAAAGAGGTAGGAAAAGTGATGCTAGATTTTTTTTTCTTATAATATAGGTCAACATGTGGTCGCTTAGATCATTTGGTAGGGTGCCTGAAGAGTAGGTTTGTTGGGGAGTATTAGTAAGTATCCAGTCCAAAATGGAGTCTTTATTGTTGCTTTTGTTAATTCTGGTCGGGCCTGAGAGAAGTTGAGAGAAGCCGTGGAGATTAGTATGGGAAGTGGGGTTTGACTGGTTGCAGTGATTCCAATCAATATTTAGGTCACCAAGTATTATTGTTTCTTGTGGGACAGTGGAAGCAAGCCATTTGAGAATGTTCTCGAGGGTGTTAATATTATTCCCTGGGGGGAGATATGTACAAATGATATAGATGGCTTTACTTTTGTTTATTTGAAGTTTAGAGCATATAAGTTCAGCATTATTGTTTATGGGGAGGTTCAGGTTAATGGTGCTGATTTGTAGGTGAGTTTTGTAAAGAATAGCAACACCTCCTCCCTTTTTTGTTGTGCAGTCTAGTCTAATTATATTATAGCCTGGTGGGGTAATTTCACTGTATTTAATAGTGGGTTTTAGCCATGTTTCAGATAGGCATAGGATGTCAAATTGGTTGACATCAAGGAGTGCATGTAGTTGCGCAATGTTGTTGCAAATACTACGTATATTCAGATGAGCTATGGTTAGAGAGTTGGTAGATCTGGTTGCAGGCATGACTTTAGGGTTGCCATTGTTTTCAGTAGTTAAGGTCTGGGTGTGATGTGGGCCAGGGTTTGGATGAATATCTCCATCTAAAAGTGTATTGTGCAGTGTTTGATGTTTGGATTTAAGGTTTAAGACAAAGAAGTAGGCAAGTTTTTTTTTTTGTTTTCATGTTATAAAATTGTATATGTGTTAGTCTGTGATATTTAGCTGAGGAGTAATTGGAAGTGTAGATGGGATTTTGGAATGTCACAGGAGATGGTGAGATAGGAGATGAGGTTTGAAAAGAAGGAAGTAAAGAGATAGAGTGTATGGGTTGTTCATAGCAGGTTACAAAATAGGATGTAATAAGAGGAGTTAAGAGTAATAGGAAGATTAATGATTGGTTTTGAGATGGATACAATGTTATAATCATTGTTGGGATGTAAGGTAAAAGATAGAGTATGAAGAATGGTTGGTCAGATAGAGTTTGAGAAGTATAGTAAGTTGTAGTGAGGTAAAGGTGGATGATAGTGTTGTAACTGAAAGGTGAGGTGAGATGAAGGGGAGGGGTGTTGTAATTGTGGTTGTGTAATTGGTGTCAATTGAGTAGGGGTGTGGTTTGTGGTGTTATAAAAGTAGGACCACTGGGGGTGGTTGGGTATTGGGGTAGGGGAGCGGACCCTGGGGGTGGTTGGGTATTGGGGGTAGGGGAGCAGAGTGAGCCCGAAGGGCCAGTAGAGCAGAATGTGGAGGAAGACAATCAGCAAAGTGAGAGAAACACAACAGGTAAGTCTGGTGGTTAGAAAAAGGTGGACAAAATGCAAAGGTAGGAAGGAAGAGAGTCAGGATACAAGACTGGTAGTTGCTGATAGAAGAGTGTCTGGGGTAAAGGAGAAAAGGTGGTGGATAAGTGTAAGAAGAGACTGAGAACTGAGTGACTGGGGGTTTGTTTCAGGAAGCTTACAGAAGTGGGGTATGAAATAACAGGACAGAGGCTAGAATTTAGAAAGGTTACCGAAACGAGGTAGGAGATTACAGCTCAGGAAAATATTACTTTACAGAGTTAATTTGTAAAGCGTCACCTGGTGGCCACTCTTGGCATGGCAAGGGTGTTGTCCTAGTGGAGATGGGGATGAGGAAGGGAATGGGAAAGGATAAGTAATGCAAGGGATAAGACTGTGGAAGAAAAGTAGAAGACAGTGGGGGGTGGGTAAGGCTGCTGGATAAGCCTGCCTGTTTAGTTGGCCAAGACTAGATAATTTAAGAACTTTATTTAGAAGAATTTAAATTACATGTAGTTACAGAGTCAGTATCGATACATACTATCAATGCCTTTTATAGGTCAAACTTTTCTGAGGGATGTTAGGGGTTGGGTTTTCTTAGGTGCCTTAGTGTTCCGAGGTCTCCAGAAGGGTGCAGGTAGGTAAATTGTTGCAGGGACAAAACTGGAACACAGTGCTGGTAAAAATGTAGAGAGAGAGATTAGGTAGAAGGCTTAAAAGATGCAAAATAGACAGTAGGCAAAATAGTTATACATTCACAGTTAACTTATTTCAACTCCATCAACAACATTGCTTTATGTATTAATAGACATTATGTGAATCAGTTTACAACAGGAGGAAATTTAGTATTCAAACTATCATTAACTTATCACAGTCAGTACTTTTCACACAGGAGAAAAAATAACAGTTACAAATGCTAGCATAGTAACTCAAGGCAGCACTAACAAAATTCTGTGTGATCAAGAAAACAGATACTTTATATTTTACATCATGGAAAGTAGTATGTTGTGGTGTTTACCTTCTATACTGCCCTATAGTGGTGAGGCTGTTAAAGAGTGAGGAAGGGTACAGGTTGAGCAGAAGGCAATATGACTAGGCAGAAGGGCTGTGCAAACTATTAAATTACATGGGCTTTGCTGCCAAACCTCGACAGCAGAAACTGGGACAATTACTAGGAGACAATAATAATAAATAGTAGTAATTTACTTTAAGAATTACGCTAGATACACTTATGAAGCTAGGTTTCGTACATCACAGGAAACAGCCGCTACTTACAATTGTGCAATACAATGTAGTATATATTGAGAGTTGAAATATAGACTTAGTAGTTAAAATGTCCACTTGCTTTATAGGTATTAATATAATACATCTAAGTTGATTTGTTTAGTAGAGAGTAAGTAAGTCTAAAAAAATGAGGAAGCTCCTAAGAGAGTAAGATAATTTGGGACTATGTGTAGCTACGCAGGTTGCAAGCTGTGTTGCACGTGGGCCACGCTACTTATGCAGTATAGTATAACAGGGAATGCTCAGCCCATCTAAATAGCATGGAAAACTATATCAAGTTAATAAGCGTTCTAAGCAGCTTAATTTTAAGCAATGCAGATTTACAGATATACATATATATATATATATATATATATATATGTGTGTGTGTGTATATATATATATATATATATATATATATATATATGTATATATGTATATGTGTGTACACATATATATATATATATATATATATGTATGTGTGTATATATATATATATATATATATATATATATATATATATATATGTGTGTGTGTATATATATATATATATATATATATATATATATATATATGTGTATGTGTATGTATATATATATATATATATATATATATATATATATATATATATATATATATACATGTATGTATATATATATATATGTATGTGTGTGTGTATATATATATATATTTGTATATGCACACACACACACACACACACACACATATATATATATATATATATATATATATATATATAAAAAACTATAACCAGAAATAACTTCCACAAAATGACGTATCAAATGACTATGTAAAAAACAAAATTGTTGCACAGAATGTCACAAAACTGTATTTTACTCCATTTTAAACAGTTTCATTCTAATACATGTAGAATTTCTTTAAATACTGTTTCTGAAGACGTTCTACATATGTTAGAATGAAAGTGCTTAAACGTGATTAAAATACAGTTTTGTGACATTCTATGTGGCATTTTTTGTTATATATATAATATAATAGATGTATGTGAATAGATTTTATGTTTGTATGTATGGAAAATTCAGTCATAAGTCATCCAGTTTGTTTTCTGGAGGTGGGAGGAAACTTGATTACCCAAAAAAGTGCAGATTAACAAAGAGAGCATGCAGAGTCCACACCAAGCTGAATTATAAACTTCTGCACTTTATAAGCACTTACACGAGTGCATGGATCATGCAATCCCTAACAGAACCAAGATGCCTTCCTCCAAAAAAAGAAATCCAATGTGGTGGTCCCCTGCCATAAACAAACAAACTCTACAACAGAAGTAAGAAACTGTTGCAAAAAAGAGTAAACTCTCATGATTGGAGAAACTCCCTGGTCAGCCTCAGTAAGAAGCTGAGATCCCTCATAAAATCCTCCAAAACTAGTTATGAAAACAAAATTGCCACTGATTCTAAAGACAACCACAAAGCATTCTATAGCTATGTCAAGAATCTCAATGGCAACACTCAGATCTGCTCTGAGTTACAGCACAATGGCACTAAATATACAGAACCCACTGATACTGCTAACATCCTGGCAGATAGGTTCAGTGCTAAATTTACCCCCATCTCATCCCTTAAAAGGCCCATCTCTATACTGAAAGAATGCAAAGTTCCTGTAATCATGACTGCACAGGTAAAAGACACACTCTCCAAAGCCAAGAACACAGCATCCATGGGACCTGACAACATCCCAGGCTGTGTTCTACATGAACTATAGAACGAACTGGCACCCCACCTAAGTACCATGTCCAATCATAGCCTCATCTCAGGCTTTGTGCCCAATGAATGATGCACAGCAACAGTTATCCCACTCCACAAAGGGGGAGCCACCACAGACCCCGGGAACTACCACCCCATTAGCCTGACTGGGTCTGCAAGGCTATGGAATGTATCATCATGGAACTTCTAAACAATGACCTTGGTAATCTCCAAACTCTGGACCCTACCCAGTTCAGGTTTGTAAAAGGCAGATCATGTCTTCTAAACCTGATAGACTTCTTTGAAGCGGTCACCAAAGCCGTAGATGAGGGTAGGTGGTTCACATAGCCTATCTAGATCTCACCAAGGCTTTCAACACTATCCCCCACTCTGGAATTATAGATAAACTCACTAAACTAGGTATAAATCCCTATGTCACAAGATAGGTTGCCAACTGGCACACTGACAGAACCCACACTGTTAAAGTAGCAGATTCCAAATCCAACTTCAGACAGAGTTCAGTCCTGGGTCCTGTCCTGTTTGGTATCTACTTCTCTGAAGTACAGGCTAACACAGAAGGTCTTTGGCTAATGAAGTTCGCAGATGACTGCAAACTAGGAGCCATAATCAAAACTCCTAACGATGTGGATATCCTACAAAAGAGCCTCACTGAGACAGATGCCTGGTGTCAAAGCCATGGCCTCAAGCTCAATGCCAAAAAGTGCATTGTCATCCCTTTTGGTAAAAACTCTGTACCCATGAACTACCACATAGGTGGTAGTCTACTTAACACCAAAAGTGTGATAAGAGATCTTGCGACACAGGTGGACAGTAGTCTCTCCTTTGATAATCACATTGCCACAGTAGTCAGGAAATCCTTCTACATGGCATACCTCATCACAAAAGGTTTCTTATCCAGGAAAAAAAGAGGTCATCGTTCCCCTCTACTCATCACTCATTAGACCCATTATAGAGTACAACGCCCCTTTTGTTATGTACCTCACAAGACATCTACAACAACTGGAAAGGCCACAGAAATACCTCACAAAGAGGATTACTGGCCTCAAACAAATTCCCTACGCAGACAGTCTCAGAGGCGATCTCTGCCTAACATACAAAGCTATGTCAAACCCACAGCTGTTGAACATGCTCCACTTCAAGAAATCCCAATACCTCCAAGCTACATGCTCTAGGGACCTAAACCTTGTCACCACAATAAACAGAATATGCTGGAGGGATAGATTCCTGTCCCAGAGACTTCCCATAGTCTGGAACAAACTACTTATCTATATCAAGCAAAGCTCCTCATTAGCACTCTTCAAGAAAAAATCTTGATGATTGGATGAGAGATAGGAAATTCGCCCCAGGGATCACTTCTGTGGCTCTGCTCGACAGGGGCACAGGAAAATAATATTTTTGGGTGGCGAAAGCCTGGGTACCATTTGGCTAGGCTTATATAAGCCCTAGGGCTAATAGCCTAGTACCTACCTATGAACTGTGAAACAGAGATCTCAGCCACTGAGCCAGTAGTTTATCAAGTCATTGCAGTGTCCCTCAGGTGTAATAACACTTCTAACTTGAGCCACTTTTATTCATACCATTACCAGTACCTCTATTTATCTCTTGACCCAATTGCCGAGAAGATACCCAGAAAGTCTAGAAGACTTTACTGAATTTATACTCCAAGTAGTTGCCTTTTTTGGTAGAGGTAGAGGATATCAGCATTTGTAAAAGAAAAATGGAGTACTGCATATAGCCTTTCTAAATGACATTTGCATTGAATATAAACATTCTCCCAGAAATTCCTTATGTCATGTACAGTCAATATAGTTCCTTACTGAAAAGGGGAGAAACTACATGTAGATGTCAGGGCTAACATCTTTTACTGGACCTGTCTATTTATTTATTTATTTATAATATATTTAATTTGTTTTCTGGGGTAGACTATGGATCCATTTGAACCATTTTCAGGCCAGTCTGGTACATGTAAATTAGATTTTTTTGCAAGGGGACAAGCCCAACTGCACCATCTGCTCATTGCAAGTGTACATGTATGTGTGTGTAAATTATGTGTATATAAATATATATATATATATATATATATATATATATATATATATATATATATATATACACCCCCCCACACACACACACGCACACACAGCGGATATAAAAAGTGACACCCCTGTTAAGTTTTTGTGATATAAAAAAATTTTTCCCACCTTTAGTGTGACATATAACCTGTACAGTGCAATTGAAAAACAAAGAAATCTGTTGAGAAAAAATATAAAAAATAAAAAATGTACAATAAGCTGGTTGCATAAGTTTGTACACCCTTAAACTAATACTTTGTTGAAGCATCTTTTGATTTAATTATAACATTGCCTTCTTGGGTAGGAGTCTATCAGCATGGCACATCTTGACTTGGCAATATGTGCCCACTCTTCCTTGCATAAGTGCACCAAATCTGTCAGATTGCGAGGGCATCTCTTGTGCACAACCCTCTTCAGGTCACCCCACAGATTTTCATTTGGATTTAGGTCTGGTCTCAGGCTGGGCCATTCCAAAACTTAAATTTTCTTCTGGCAAAGCCATTCTTTTGCTGATTTGGATGTATGCTTGGGGTCATTGTCATGTTGAAAGGTGAAATTCATCTTCATCTTCAGCTTTCTAGCAGATGCCTGAAGGTTTTGGGCCAAAAGTGACTGGTATTTGGAACTGTTCATAATTCCCTCCACCTTGACTAAAGCCCCAGTTCTAGCTGAAGAAAAACAACCCCAAAGCATGATACTGCCACCACCATTCTTCACAGTGGGGATGGTGTTCTTTTGGTAATGCGAAGAGTTGTTTTTGTGCCAAACGTACCTTTTGGAATTGTGGCCAAAAAGTTCAACCTTGGTCTCATCACACCATAATACATTTTCCCTCATGCTTTTGGGAGACATGATTTATTGTTTTGCAAATTTTAGCTGGGCCTGTATGTTTTTCTGTGTAAGAAAAGGCTTTCGTCTTGCAACCCTACCCCATAGTCCAGACATATGGAGAACACGGGAGATTGTTGTGACGTAGTACACAACCAGTACTTGCCAGAAATTCCTGCAGCTTCTTCAGTGTTGCTGTAGGTCTCTTGGCAGCCTCTCTGATCAGTTTTCATCTGGTCTTTTCATCAATTCTGGAGGGACGTCCTGTTCTTTGCAACATCACTGTTGTCCCATATTCTCTCCACTTTTTATGACTGTCTTCACTATGTTCCATGGTATATCCAATGCTCTGGAAATTTTTTTGTACCCTTCTCCTGACTGATACCTTTCAACATTGAGATCCCTTTGATGCTTTATAAGCTCTCTGCGAACCATGGCTTTTGCTGTAGCAGGCAACTGAAAAAATGTCAGGGAAATCCTACTAGGACAGCTGAACTTTATTTGGGGTTAATCAGAGTCTCTTTAATTGATGGCAGGTGTGTACCCAACAAGACTGAATGTTGTAATTAAATCAAAAGGTGTTCGTTTAAGGGTGTGCACACTTATGCAACCAGCTTATTGTACATTTTTTATTTTATATATTTTTTTCCCCTAACAGATTTGTTTTTTAATTGAATTGTACAAGTTATAGGTCACATTAAAGGTGGGAAAAGTTTTCTAATGATTTATTGTGGTCTCATTTTTTATATCACAAAAAACTGGCATTTTAACAGGATTGTGTACACTTTTTATATCCACTGTGTGTATGTGTGTGTATATATATATATATATATATATATGTGTGTGTGTGTGTGTGTGTATATATATATATATATATATATATATATATATATATATACACACACACACACACACACACACACACACACACACACACACACACAATCATTTACTATCGTTAGCTCAAATAGCAAAACATTTGCCATTCGAAATCATGAAAATGTAAACGGAAACAAAACATTTTGAGCATACACAATGTTGCCCCAAATGATTGACACATTTGATTCGACATTGTTGCCAAAAATGTGATGTGATAGCCGTATAGGAGCTGATGAACATCAAACTCCTATAGGACATATCACAATGTGCCCCCCTGCCACCCCCCACACCCCCTGCTACTAATTTATTCCAACTCCGAGATCGCACTACAGTGAGGATATGGATGACTTTGCAATACCCCATTGTACCGCGATCTTGTACATATAGTCAAACCATACCTTCCAACCATACTGAATTACTCAGTTTTTACCGAGTTTTGGGGTCCAAAGGAAGGGGTGCCACTATTCCCGAGTGGCACCCCTTCATTTCTGATTTTTTTCTTTTGTTTTTTTTTTTTAAGTTTTCAATTTTCATGTTGTTTCAGCTGACATCATCATGTGTGTGATGACATCACCTCTGTCAGGGCTACCAGCCAATCGGAATTGAGCTCAAGGAGCTCACGTCGTATTTCCGGCTGGCCTGCCTGCCCACATGTGAGAGGGAATGGTTATCAGCGAATGGCAGCACTTAATAGATTATTTATGTTCGGGAATGGCAGCACTCTCTGGACTTAATGGATTACTTTATTTATGTTTGGAACAGCGGTAGCACTCTATGTTTGGGACTCAGCAAGTAAGGAAATATATGTTCAGGGAACAAGGAATCAGACTTGGCAAGGTGTGTGCGTGTGTGCGTGTGTGCGTGTGTGCGTGTGTGTGTGTGTGTGTGTGTGTGTGTGGAGAGTGAAGTGTATATACTGCTGGATTATTTTTTATTTATTTGTTTTTGTTCATCTGGATAGAGTACTTAACAGTTTCAGGCCCAGTCCGGAACTGAAACTAAAACATATCTGTTTGCCGAATTAACCTCATGTTTTACAAGTAAAATTCCTCCCAGTTCTATTTCTGTGTTTTTGCATGTTACTTTGAAAAGCAAAATATTGGTCCTATTACGCATGCTTGCAAATTAGCATTTTCTGTTAAAAATCAACCCTTTATATGTACTATATTCGTAAGAACAAGATGATTGGATCCGATGGATGAACCTTCCAGCTTCAGCCTTCTTTTCATAGTTGCAAATGTTTAAGCATTATTGTTTAATGAAAATAAAAAAATGTTGAAAAAATACAGTTGTCGTTAAGAAAGTTGCACACCTTAAGGAACCACGCGCAGTATGTGTGTGTCTTTCAGCTTTTCCCGGTTAGGGGTCGCCACAGCAGAACTCCAGTCCACTAATGATTGGCAGTTGATTTTTATGTGCTGAGTTGCCAGCCCTAACGCACAACCTTCAATGAAGGTACGCCCATTCATGCACATCTCCAAGCAGAAGACGCTCTAGCGGAGAGTCAAACCGGACAGCGTCTTACTCTGAGGCGACAGTGCTACCGCAGCACCACCACCAACCACGCACACTGACGTACACATATCTGTGTATTATAGACAAATATCTCCTGTGGGGTGTGTTTCTTGCTTAATTTGAATCCACGTAACCGCGTTACTAAATAAATGGCTAATATCTCTCAACTGCCCAGAATTCCGCAGGATGTTCCTATATTTGCCTTCTATATTTGGTCTGTCATGTGTGTGTGTGTGTGTGTGTGTGTGTGTGTGTGTGTGTGTGTGTGTGTGTGTGTAAATGCCCCCATTTAATACACCTGGAGATTAGAGGTATTCAGGCTCAAACCCTGTACCTTCGGTACGTGGTAAAAAGAGCCTAAAGTCCCTAGCCACCACCACTTGTGAGCTTTGTCCAGATTTTTTGTGATAAGAGTTGAGACCTATGGTGAGAATTGAGAACAGAATTTGTATTCCCCCATTATTGGCTTTGTTTGTCCAGATTTTTTGTGCTAAGAGGTTGAGAGCTTTGGTGAGTGAGAAGTGAGAACTGAATTTGTATTCCCCCATTATTGGCTTTGTCCAGGTTTTTTGTGCTAAGAGGTTGAGAGCTATGGTGAGAAGTGAGAACTGAATTCACTAAATAATAGCCATTAAGTTTCAGTCTTCCTATTTTTCAGGAAACTGGTGAATTGGCATAGTGGTATGTTGCTCTGACTGTAGTGCATAGGGTCCTGGGTTCAAGACTCACCAGTTAAATGCATGGTGGTAACACATTTTATTCTAGCAACTTTCTAAAATTATACAAGCAATGTTTAAAATGTGTCCCTGGTTTTTGATCTTTTGTCCCCCCCCCAAAAAAAAATCTGAAATTGAAAATAAGTGCGAGAAGCTGTGCAAGATGCCTATGGCTTACACTACTGTCATTCTATTTATAGTGTGGGTGTGGAAGTAGACTTTTTTGTCATTACTGGTTCATGCATTTTGTTTCATTGCCTACAGTATAGCCTACTGGAAAAATGTTCAACCAATAAATTTAAAATGCGCTCTGTCTAGCAAGTGTGCTGTATTATACAAGGAATATAACGTAATAAAGTCAGGAAGGTGTATCAAAGAAAAGAACACATGTATGTTTCTTGTTTTGTGCACAACGGGCCAATGATTTGAAAACAGCCCAAAGGTAATCTTTATTCACCACTGGCCAGGTGCATTTTCTTTGGATTTGGTGTGGGTTTCAATGCTGTTTCAATGAATGTGAGTTTCAAGGGCAGAGAAGTTTTAATGCCACGTATATTTTCATTGTGAGACCGTATTGCTTTGTTTAGCAGATGTCTATTAGTGTTTGTGCATTGGATTTTATTTTTACATTTTGTAGCACAACAAATAATCATTGTAGAAGTAAGCAGTATTCACACATTAGTGTTTATGATAAATGGGGCAAAATAGCCAGGTAATGGGACATTGGAATGGCTGCAAGGGGACTCTGGCACCATATTTTGGTTGTCTGTTCTTCGGTTTGCGTTTAAAAGTTGGTATCCCACAATTCTGTTGGAGTGGGTGGGGTTGCATAATTAAGTATGCAAATTAGATGTTAATCAGCATACGGATTTGTACCTATTTTTCATGGGCCTTGTCCAGATTTTTGATGTTTCCAGGTTGAGAGGTATGAGTCGAACACACTTATGCGAATGCACTACAGCATTTGCATAAGTGTGTTCGACTATCCAGCTCACTTATCCTTTTGTGAACGACATTCTGGTTTTTGGCAGCATAACTGCCAACAGCATGTCGTTCACTAAAACGATAGTAAACATATATATACACACACATATACACACACACCAACTCCAACATTGCAGTAAAGTGATGAAAGGGCAAATTCCTCAATTCCCAGTGTACCATGATCTCACACAGAAACGCTGGTAAACCACCTAAATTCTCAACTGCAATATGTATCCAATTGTTTTATTTAAATAAATTAATGAATATGTAAAAATATGTTTATGTAGATGTTAATCTCTAAATATCAGGAGAAAAACAAGTCTTCCTTAGTTAGTTCTGAACTGTAACAAGCTGCTTGTATAAGCTCTTTACTGCAGTTAGGCTACTAAAAACATTCAGTTCAACAGAGCCATAACTTCACAGCTGATGAAATAAATCTAGGCACTTCCCTTGACTGGCAGCTGTTCAGTGTCTGATGATCACACCCCTTGATAGTCTGTGCCTGGGCAACTGTCCAGAGATGAACTTTTGACAGGGGAGATTGTATAATCCATGCAAAGAATAAACAAGATATTTATCAAGAAGTTTCACAAAACTATGTGGTCACTTAATAGAGTCAGAGTTTAATTATAGTGTGTGTTAGTAGCTTGGTCATGTATGTATGTATGTATGTATGAAAAACATGTCTGATATAAACTTAGAACAGTCTAGTATACTCTAGTTGTTGAAATAATGTTATAGAAAAACTCTGCACAGCACAGGTTTTCCATTAGGTTGATACACATGTAGAGCAGGCACCGTCTCAATGACTTTGCTTCCTTGGCCTGGGGACTTAAGAGAACCCTGTCACAAGGTGGCCAACTGAAAATTAATATATTTCATTTTAAGCTTGTGAGTGAACACAGAGTCATACTGTTTACAGTGATCTTTATTGTTTTTAAGACCAGTGCCTGCGCTACATGTGTCACCGTACCCTAAATTAACTTTTAAAGTGGAGATCAACATTTATAACAAAAGATCTAGGGCTTTTATGAGGTTAGTGTAGGTTATCTTGCTTATAGGGTGAAACACTATTAAAGCTATTACTCTATTCATAGACAAATACTTTTTAGTGACATCCATTTGGAATACAACTTGTTTGTTCTTTTTTTTTCTTTTTTATTCTGTTTACAACTTATATATGCATATGACATTATAGGTTTATATGTAACTATGTAACCAAAGCGATTTTGTTATTAAATATTCTTTTTTACTTGTATACTTTTTTACCTAGTCTTTTCAATGAAACAAGATAGTATATTACTTGCAGTTACTTAGTGACTTGGTCCAGGTATGCATGCACCTTAAGGGAGGTGGTTTGGTTATAGTTATTTATTTATTTATTTGTGTTACATTTGTTTACTGGGAAAGTTTGACTTGGAATGAGCCAATTTTCAGTGGAGGCCCAGGGAGAAATGCTCAAGATGCATGTCTTTGTAATGTGGCAGGAAACTGCAGCAGCCAGAGGAAACCACGTGAACCCCAGGGTGGACATGCAGACTCTGCACAGAAAGCACCCCAGCAAAGAATCGATGCATATACAAAATACACTGTGGGAATGTCTTGTAAGTAATTTTGTTGATTCAAAGCTTTTTGAATATTTTACTGTTAAATATCCACTTTTACCAGTGATACGTGGCCTTCCTAAAATTTATAAAGATCCTGTATGCCTTCCTTTTAGACCTATTATTGCTGGAAGAAATTGGGTCACTGAACCCCTTTCCATTTTGTCGAAAAAAAACTTAGACCTGTATTTAGACCTGAATGCTTTTGTATTGAAGGACTCCAAACATTTTTTGATGGATTTACATGCACAGTTGAATGAACATGACTGTAGTATGCTTGTAACACTGGATATGCAGTGACTCTCTACTAAAATACCGAATCAAGCTGGAATTCTTATGTTGCATGAATAGTTTACTACCCATAGTGCCTATCAACCAAGCCTTGTTGATTTAATTTGTCTGTTGATGGAATTGGTTCTTGAGAATAATATTTTTTTTTTTGAGAGTAATGTATACCACCAGCTAGATGGAGTGGCTATGGGCACATCTAGTGTGCAAGTATGATCGTGGCCAACTGGGAACAAAAAGTAATATTACAATCTGAATGGAATCAACGTGTTATTTTTACATGCATTTTGTTGACTACTAGTTTATTATTTGGAGTAATATCTAGGTTGATTTTAATATGTTTTTTGAGTACATTAATTCTAGTACATATTTCCTGAGGTTTACAGTGACAACCTCCTTTTGTGAAATTAATTTCCATGATATTAAGGTCATTAATCTAGTAATGGTAATGCCATCATAATACACTTCTTCACAGACATAGTATGCACCCTAGGCATATTTTTTACTAATGTGATTAAAGGACAAGGTATGAGAATTTCTTGCCTTAATGTAAGTGATGAGAAATTTTTACAAGAGTTGGATGACTTAAAATATAGATTTATAGAAAGGAGATGCAATGATGGTCAAGTAGTGGCAACTTTAGACCAGGTTAAAGGACTTGGATCCACATATGCTAGACCATATTACTCTTTACACATGGATATAGGCAACAGTGACAACCTGGCTCGAGCCATGAAAAACAATAGTTTAAGGATACCAGTCTTTTATTCCAATGATGTTAAACAGGTTAGTGAAATATTTAAGAAAAATTGGCACATATTGACATCTGATCCCAAGATCAAGGAAATTGTGGGTGAGCATCCAAACTTTGTGTTCAAACATAAAAAGAATCTACGCAGAATGTTATGCTACACATAAGCTCTTTTAAAAGACAAAGACAGTTAACAAAGTTGGTACGTTTCCCTGTAACCAACATAAATCATGTGACTATACTGATACCACTAGTTTATTTGTACACCCTGACTCAGGGAAACAGTTTAAATTCAATGTATATGCTAACTGCAACACTTGTCATGTTGTGTATTTAGCTTACTTTTTGAAATGTCAGTCATTCTATATTGGAAAAACTGACAGAAGACTAGAGGGTAGAATTGGTGAACATTTGAGTAACATTAAGAAGACCAATAATATCGGTCCCCTAGCTAAGCATGTTGCACAACATGACTCCTCACATAAATTTATGTTTTTAGTAGGAGGGAGACTGGCAGCAACCCTTAGAGGAGGTGACTTTATGAAAAGGAGTGAACCATCAGAAACAAGATGGATTATTAGCATGTGTGTGGATATAGGACATGGTCTTAATGATGAAGCCCATATACAGCCTTTTTTAAAAGCTAGGGGCTATAGGAAATACTTATACAATTTTTATTAATAAAGATAGTTTTCAAATGTAGGTTACATAAGTATGCACATAAACTGTTGGAAAATGTATGGCTCATACTGAATTTTACTAGGGACTAAAATGTGATTTATTGTTATATATGCATTTTATTATGCATCTCTTGATGTATTTTTAACATTAGTTCCTGCTAATACCACCTTTTGTGGAATCAGCACATTGACAATGTTAATGTTTTATCTGCAGGTTAGTTGCTCTTTGTATAGAATATAGTGCAGCAATTTCAGTGGAACTAGTACTTTAAGAGTGTGAATGTTTTAACTGCAGGTATTTTGATGGGCTAGCTGTTCAAGTACAGGGATGTATTTAAACACCATGTTTTACTTGTTTTATTATCTGATGATGCAGTGTGTTTGATACTGCAAACGTGCTCCTACTTCGGCTTAAGCTACTGTTTTATGCCTACTCTGCATCAGGTTTGTTCATCTGAACCTTATGTTATATATGCATGTGACATTATAGGTTTATGTGTAACTAAGTAACCAGAACGATTTTGTTATTACATATTCTTTTTTACCTAGTCTTTTCAATGAACCATGCTATGGAACAACTTGTTACCACTCTCACAAGAGGGGAAAACATACTGGACCTGATCATCACCAACATGGGGACTCTATGCTCCAGACCAGAAGTGTATCCCTCACTGGTAAGATCAGACCATAAACTAATCTCACTGGATATTCACATCCCGACTCCACCCCCTGCCCTGAAAACCACAGTGAAAAACTTCTCTAAAGCAAATTTCACACTCCTCAAAACCGAGGTGGAATCCTTGAAAGCCCTGGGCCTGTGAAAAATATAGCCCAGACCGCAGAATCCTTTATAAACGCATTCTATGAACACCTTCAGGAATGCATGGATCATGCAATCCCAAATAAAACCAAGACCCAATCCTCCAAAGGCAGACGTCCTGTCTGGTGGACCCCAGCCATAAACAAACTATACAACAGAAGGAGGAAGCTACTACATGATAGAGCAAAATCCCAAAAAGGGAAGGCATCTCTGATCAGTATTAGCAAAAAACTACGGGCACTCATAAAATCGTCTAAGGCCAGCTTCAAGAGAAAAATTGCACAGGACACTAAGGATAATCACAAGGCTTTCTTTAGTTATGTTAGGAACCTGGGTGGGAATTCCCAGATATGTTCAGAATTAGTCCAAAATGACAAAAAATACACCGAACCCACAGACATTGCCAACATCCTAGCTGACAGGTTCAGCGCAAACTTCTCCCCTCCCCACCAAAAGGGCAAATATTTATCCCAGCAGAGTGCTGCCCCCCTGACATCTCAGATGCTCAGGTAAGAGCTGCCCTCTCCAAAGCAAAAAACACAGCATCAATGGGACCAGATGGTGTCCCGGGCTGAGTCCTACATGAACTCCAAGAAGAGCTAAACCCAAACATAAAACTACTGTTCAATCTCAGCCTTACTACAGGATATGTACCCAAAGAGTGGCGTACAGCAACAGTGGTCCCTCTCCACAAAGGTGGTGCCTCAACGGATCCTGGAAACTATCGCCCCATAAGCCTGACTAGCTTGGTCTGCAAAGCTATGGAAAGGATCATCATGGACCTCATAAATAAAGATATTGGGGACCTACAGACACTGGATCCTACCCAGTTCGGCTTTGTTAAGGGCAGATCCTGCCTATTAAACCTGGATGATTTCTTTGAAACAGTCACCAAGGCCATTGACGAGGGGAAGGTGGTCCACACAGCCTACCTGGACCTCGCGAAAGCCTTCGATACAATACCCCACTCGGGCATTATAGATACGCTCACCAGCTTAAATATAAACCCCTATGTCACTAGATGGGTTGCAAACTGGCTCAAGGACAGAACCCATATGGTTAGAATTGCTGGAGCCATGCCAGACTCCAAACCAGTTACAAGTGGCGTCCCCCAAGGCTCAGTCCTGAGACCTCTCTTGTTCGGTATATATTTCTCAGAGGTACAGGCCAACACGGAAGGACTGGGGCTGACTAAGTTCGCAGATGACTGCAAACTGGGCGCCATAATCGACTCGCCAGCCGACACAAGCATCCTCCAAAAGGGCCTCATAGAAACAGACAACTGGTGCCAGAGCCATGGCCTCAAGCTAAACGCCAAAAAGTGTATAGTCATCCCCTTTGGCAAAAACAAAGTGCCCACAAATTACCACATAGGTGGTAATCCATTAAGTACAGAAGAAGTAATTAGGGACCTGGGGACCCAAGTTGATAGCAATCTCTCATTTGACAACCACGTGGCCAAAGTGGTTAGAAAAACATTTTGTATAGCCCACCTAATCATGAAGGGATTCACATCTAGATCAGGGGATCATCGTGCCTCTTTACTCATCCCTCATCAGGCCCATAACTGAGTACAATGCCCCTTTTGGGATGTACCTTACCAGACACCTGCAGCAACTGGAAAGACCCCAAAAGTACCTCACCAAGAACATCATAGGGCTCAAACAGATACCATATGCTGCCCGGTTAAAGAAACTCCAGCTCTACTCAGTGGCATACCGCCTGCTCAGAGGCGATCTGTGCCTGACGTATAAAGCCATGTCCAACCCGGAATTAATGGACATGCTGCACCTCAGAAAATCCAAATCCCATCAAGCTACGCGCTCGAGAGACTTGAACCTCAGCACTGAAATAAATAGGACATGCTGGAGGGACAGATTCATAACCCAGAGGCTCCCTTCACTCTGGAATAAAATCCCAGTCCAGGTTAGGCAGAGTCCCTCATTGACTCTCTCTCTTCAAGAGGAATCTTGATGAGTGGATGGGAGATTGTAGGTTTATCCCGGGTATCACTTCTGTGTCACTGTTAGACAGAGGCACAGTATACTAACCTCGAAAAAGGACATAGCAAAATTAATTTAAAATGGGTGGCGAAAGCCAAACACACTCTGGCTAGGCTTATAAGTGCCCTAGGGCAGATAGCCTAGTATGAACCTATGACATTATATTACTTGCAGTTAGAAGGTGTGTACCACTTTAAATATTTAATGACTTGCTCCAGGCATGGATGCACCTTAAGGGATGTGATTTGGTTATATTTATTTATTTTACATTTGTTTACTGGGAAAGTCCAACTTGGAACAAGCCAATTTTCAGTGGAGGCCCAGGGAGAAATGCTCCAAACGCATGTCTTTGTAACATAGGATGAAACCAGAGCTCCAGAGAAAACCCACACGAACACAGGGAGTGCATGCAGGCTCTGCACAGAAGGCACCCAAGCCAAGAATCAAACCGTAGAATCTCTTGCTGTGAGGGGTGTTCCTAGCTGCATCCTACACAAGCTCAAAGATGAACTAACCCCTCACCTAAACACACTGTTCAAACTAGGCCTCTCCACAGGCTACATACTCATAAAGTGGCGCACAGCAATGGTTATTCCACTCCACAAAGGTGGAGCCACAACAGACCCCAGGAACTATTGCCCTATACGCCTGACTAGCTTGGTCTGCAAGGCTATGGAGCACATCATCATAGAACTCATTAACAGAGACATTGGGAACCTCCAAACTCTGGATCCTACCCAGTCCGGCTCTGTTAAGAGCAGATCATGCCTCCTAAACCTGATGGACTTCTTTGAGACAGTTACCAAGGCTATAGACGAGGGAAAGGTGGTACACACAGCCTACCTAGACCTCGCAAAGGGCATTGACACCATTCCCCATTCTGGTATTATAGACAAACTCACCAGCCTGAACATAAACCCCTATGTCACAAGATGGGTTGTCAATTGGCACATGGTGAGAGTTGTGGGAGCTAGGTCTGACTCTAAACTGGTTAGAAGTGGTGTTCCCCAGGGCTCAGTCCTAGGATCCCTCCTGTTCAGCATATACTTCTCAGAGATACAGGCAAGCACAGGGGGACTATGGCTGACGAAGTTCGCAGCCGACTACAAACTAGGGGCTATAATTGACTCTCCAGCTGACACAGATATCCTCCAAAAGGGTCTCACTGAGATGGATACCTGGTGTCAAAATCACGGCCTCAAGCTAAATGCCAAAAAGTGCATAGTCATCCCCTTTGGAAAAAACAAAGTACCCACAAACTACGATATAGGTGGTAGTCTCCTAAATACGGAAAACTTAAGGGATCTGGGGACCCAAGTAGATAGTAATCTCTCCTTTGATAATCACATTGCCAAAGTGGTTAGAAAATATTTCTATGTGACCCACCTAATCACAAAAGGGTTTGCATCCAGATCAAAAGAGGTCATTGTGCCCCTCTACTCATCAGACCCATCATAGAGTACAATGCCCCATTTGGGATGTACCTTACAAGACACCTGCAACAGCTGGAAAGACCACAGAAGTACCTCACCAAGAGGATCACTGACCTCAAACAGATGCCCTATGCAGCTCGACTGAAGAAACTCCAGCTGTACCCATTTGCATACCGCCTGCTCAGAGGTGATCTCTGCCTGACAAACAAGGCCATGTCCAACCCAGAATTGATGGACACGCCACACCTAAAGAAAACCTTATCCCCTCGAGCCACCCGCTCTAGGGATCTAAACCTCACCACAACAATAAATAGGACGTGCTAGAGGGATAGATTCCTGTCCCAGAGACTTTCCATGCTTTGGAACAAGATTCCAGTCTACATTAGGTAGAGCTCCTCACTAACGCTCTTCAAGAGAAACCTTGACGAGTGGATGGGAAATGAAAAGTTTACCCCGGGGATCACTTCAGTGGCTGTGCTGAACAGAGGCACAGGAAACTAATCTAAGGGGGTGGCGAAAGCCAACACATTCTGGCTAGGCTTATAAATGCTTTCGGGCAGATAGCCTAGTACCTACCTATGAACAATGCAAACCACTGCACCATCCAGGAGTCGAATATAGGGGAACTTAGTATCTTGCAAGTTTAACTCTGATTAAGTCCCTTTAACAATGAGGGATGAAAGTGCTTAATTTGTTATTTTTATATAGTGTTAATAAAGTTTGTACACCTTTATACGTGTTGCATGGTCTGTGCTTGTCACAAGGAGTGGCCATTTTCACTTATTGGAGCTCATTTGTGATTTTATTTGCTGGATGAGGCCACAAAAAGATCTTGGCTGTATTGACTGGTTCGTGTTTGTCACAAGTAGTGATGCCTTTGATTTATTAGAGTGCCTTTATGTTTCATTTTGTACTGAGTTATAAGAAACGTTTGGCTGCCAGGCATCTTCATTTTGTACTTGTTCCTTCAGCCTGCCAGTGCAACCCATAGTAGTGTTTTCCGAGGTTTGTTTTTTGCTCTTATAAGCTGTGAGAGTCATCTTGTGGCAGTTAGAGCTGCTGGAAGTAAATCCACCTGAATCATCAGAAAGCTTGTACTTATAGGTCAGAAGAAACTTTGAGAATATGTAGTTGTATTTATACCCGGGGTAAGGAAATCACTGGGGGGAAAGTTGAAGGGTCAATACCTTTGGCAAGGAAATGCCTGTAAAAATACTCTTGCGATGGTTGGCATGCTATACAGTAAACTCTTGGTTAACCACCACCCATGGGGATTGGTAGATGCTGGATAACTGTAGTTTCAGGTTGCTTGAGAGTTACTATTAAAGTAGCCCTGACTAATCCTGTACCCTATAATATTTGTCTGGTTTGACTTGTTCTTAGGTTGGAGATAGAGGGAATTTATTCCTATCTTCCTTTTTAAAACTCTGAAAGTCTAAAAAAGTAAGGTATGCTTCTTTGGTGGAGGGGCAGAAAGTGAAACACATGAA
This sequence comes from Protopterus annectens, assembly GCF_019279795.1. NCBI lineage: Eukaryota > Metazoa > Chordata > Ceratodontiformes > Protopteridae > Protopterus > Protopterus annectens. The sequence goes on from NC_056739.1 coordinate 302,441,432, forward strand.
AATTGTACTGTATTTCTTAGATTTTTCTTTTCTGGTTGCTAGAGTTCCGATTAACTGAGCGTTTACTGTAATTGGATGGCAGCTGGTTACAGCAGACTGAGCTAAGCATGCTCCCAATGATATGACCAGGTTAATACCAAATAGCATGTCCATTCCTTTGCTGTCATTCCTTTATTTTTACTACTTTTCTTACTTTGAAACCATAATATTTTGATTGTTGCATCACAATTTACCATAATATTTTGATTGTTGCATCACAATTTACCTGAAGTGAGATGTGATGCCACAAATGGCTTGTAATTCTGCAGCTTAGTATAAATATATTCCTTTCATTCGAGAGAGGGTGTATACTTGAAATGCAATGTATCATAAGGCAAATAAGAGACTAACATTATTGAAAGGGAATTGTGCCAGAGGAAATATTTATATCCAGGAAATTTATTCTAGATACCACAGCAGCTCTCCGACACTAAAATAGATGTCAGCCCAAATAAATATTGTCTGTATAGTTTTTGCTTTAATGAAACTATTACTTGGAGCTTGTAAACTAACAGGACTGAATTCTGTAGTATTTTAAAATTACATTTTGTGTTGTACTTGCTTTCGCAACTTAATTCAATATATTCATTGAGAAGTGAGATGTGTTATTGTTTTGAAAGAAGGAAAGATAGATGTGTGTTGCTCAAAGTAATATACTTTTACTATAAGGTGATCCAATGACTTTGTTAATATAAAAAAAAACCTGTTGCCTATTGAGTGGGTGAAATTAATCTGCCTCATAAACAACTGGTTCACCCTCATGCACCCACCCATCCATGATTTAGTATTCTCTTAAATTCATTAGGAAATGTGATATATGGAACACAGACCAGCCTACAAGATTAGTTCTGCCTACCACTATATATTCTATGTATTACATATGACCATTTTGCCAGTCGTTAGCATGAAGGAAAAGAGACATTACAATTGCTGGGTCACCCACCTGTGACGTCAGAGTCATTTTGTTGTGATGGTTATTTTATTTATTTTGATAATTAAATAGTTGGCAGTGTGCAAAAATAGTTTCAGTAGATCATCGAGATCTTTTTCATAGGATAGGCCAATCAGATTCAACAAGTATAAATAATTTAAGATAGTAGTGTTCTTTGGAATTAAGCAGCGTAAAACAAATGTGATTTTTTTTCATTTTTAAATACGTAAGTAAACTAGTTTTTTTTTTTTTTTTTCATTATCATCCTTGACTATAAAGGCATTTGTTTGGCAACATTAACTAAAGGCAATAGCTCAAGCTGAACATTCCATTCTGCTGATTTGCCATGAGCAACAACTAGAAAACATTGTGTGTCAAACAGGAGAGGCATTATAGGCAATACCCTTAGCTAAACATCCTACACTGCTCCAGAACAAACTGTAGTCTGATGGTAGTATCTTTTGAACAACAGATGGAAAACATTAGGGGATGCAAACAGTAGCAACTTTAAAGCAAAACAAAGAGCTTGCATCATCTGTCAAAAAACATTATTTATGGAGATGGCCTGCCGATTTAATCAGTGTTCTCCTCTTATGCTTGAGCTGTTGTAAGCCCTTTCTTACTGCTAATGGTGTGTACACTTGCCTCCATCCCACAATTTTCTCCTTATTTTTATGTTACAGTGGTTTCTGCTGGTAATGTTACTTAAGTGTAGGTGTATTGCTTATGTTTTGTTGGTACTGCATCCCCAACAAACCGAGTCACGTTATCAAAACTTGTGTGCAAATATTTGGCCACTCTTCTGTGACCTGTTGTGGAGGTGGTGAATGTACTCATTAGGTCATTGCAAGCTATGAATAGTTCCATTGACTAGCCCAGAGCAAGTGAGCTTACCTAACCTCCTTCACTACTGCCCCTGTATCCCCTCAATCCAAGGAGAAGGGTGCCATTTCTGAACCTCTTCCAAAGCAAATAGAATCCACCAGAAGCATTACCCAATGTGCTTGTTGATGTATTTATTTCCGCAAAGGCTTTCCTGTGTGCTTTAACTTTATGTTGTAAAGCTATTATTCTAAGTGACTGTACTGCCACGCTTGACTAATGTTTAGCAGAGCCACAAGAACATCAAACCTCATGATATTTAAAGGAATGCTTTTCCATAGACTTGTTTGCTTTCAATATTTAGTATTTTATAACAGAAATTTCAGCTGCTAATGGGCTGTTTCTCCATAGAAGTTTTTTTTTTTTTTTTTTTAACAAACTGAAGTAGCAGAGAACATTGATAAGCCTGGTATCACTGATTAGGACATAGTTATTTCTTTTTTGTCTATTAGGATCATCAGATCTGCGAGTAACAAGAGTAACTAAATGTAAAGTAAATGCTGAAACTAGAATGACCCATGTTGATTTGAACTAGATGCTTGCTACATATCTTAAGTTCAAATGAATGCTAACATTTGAAAACATTGGGTAAACTGACTGCTGCCCAGTTAGGCACTCCTGTCATAGGCACTCAGGAACTGCTTTACTGAAGTGTACTCTGGGAGAAAAGTCATATGGCACACAGACCTAAGCACATTTATATGATACATATTCTTATGGGTCTACTTTAGAAGATCAAAATATCACATGCCCGACTTTCACAATGCCGAGACGACTTCACCAACAACCACATATCACCAACCTCCCAGAACACGGACTTACAACTCCAAGTAAGTAACCACTTGGCCACACTAAAAAATAAATTAAAACCAAAGCAAATTAAACCCACCCATGTGGAAGGCTTCACCCTGCACGCCCCCTATGTGGGACGCTGTGTGCCCACCCCCCCACACTAAATATACCAACTCCAAGATCGCACAGTGGGGGTAAGGGGCAAAGTTCAACATCATGGCCAAGTGGTTACTTACTTGGAATTGTAAGTTGGTGTTCCGGAAGGTTGGTGACGTCGTCTTGGTGTTGTGAAAATTGGGTATGTGGTATTTCAGTCTTCTAAAGTAGACCCATTCTTATATATTCAAATCTCCATTACTTCAAATGGTGCTTTAAATGTATACAGCTTTGTGTTTAAATACATTGATTACAAATAACTATATATATATATATATATATATATATATATATATATATATATATATACATATATGACAAAAAAGCAGGCTAAAATCCAGGGGGTAAAAGCTGTGCTTAAGAAAACAGGAAGTATAACCAAAACACAATATAAAGCAACAGCTACCATGTAGGTTTCAGTCCAAAAAAATGTAGCAAGGTTACATAAAATCCAAGAAGTAACCAGTCCGTAATGAAAATAAAAATTGTAGTTTATTAGTGCACTCAGTAGGTTAGCGCTTTCACAGATTAGCTTCTTCAGACCATATGGTGAGTGCACTAATAAACTACAATTTTAATTGTAACCTTGCTACATTTTTTTGGACTGAAACCTGCATGGTAGCTGTTGCTTTATATTGTGTTTTGGATATATATATTTGGATATATATATATATATATATATATATATATATATATATATATATATATATATATATATATATATACTGCGACATCAAAACCTAAGGACAGCAGTAGCCATGAAGCAATGTAAAACTCATAAACCTACATATGTCTGGTAAGTGGTGGCAGATTGATCTTGTACATGTCTTTAGTGATTTTTTTTTTTTTTTATTAAACAGATTAAATGCTTTTATCTCTGTTAATAGATCAAGATTATACTGTGGGGCATTTGATATACATCAATGCATTTGAAAGATTATTTTAATATTGTTTAAGAAAGTAACCACTGTAACATTCAGAGATCCATATACACTATGTATAGTAAATGAATGTATAGTCACTGTAACATATGTTTTGTCCCAGTCCCCTTCAATAAATGCATCACACCAAATGACATTTGAAGACCTTTATTAAACTTCCATAAACATGATTGTTAACCAATACTTATTAATTTCAACCAAAACATGATATACGTGAAAATAACATCCGTGTAACATTAACATAGGGCAGCGTGTGACCCTGCTCTTCCTGATCAGTAAGCAGCGTCCATGCATCCAGTCACTTACTTATGAAGCAGCATACCATTCACTTCAGTTACCATTTATTGAATTACACCTCCAACCAAATAAGCAGCTTACCTCTGCTTGCTTATTTACTTATCAAGCAGCGCAACTGCTCACTTTCCATCCCAATTTATTGAACTGAACATCCAACAACAGAGGGGGAACAGAAGAGGGCAAGCCTGCTCCTCTTCTCCGCCCACCAGCCTGACCAAACTTCACACAACCTAACCACCATTAAAAGCATAAAGCCAAACATCATTTAGTGTATCCAATCTTACTTAATCTAATTGTATCCAAGCCATCACCTCTCAAATCCCCATTGCATAAATAGAAAATTATTAGTTACTTAAACAGCTAAAAGTAAACCAATGATCCCTCTCCAATGCTAAAGTAACAACCATAAACTCATAACCTAGCATACCCATACTTGGTTACCAAATACCATACCGTAAAAATTTCATAATGACTATACGGTCATTACCAGTCAACTAGACAACCAAATACTTAGCCTGCTGCCACTTGAAACCATGCCGAGGCAATTGCATACCCTCACGTCAGATTGCAGCCCCATTTTACTGTCCAGTGAATGTAATAGCCACCTGAAATCTCTCTTCAAATTCCATTTAATAGCAATCTTGCCATCATATCAACTACCCATTATAAACAGTAAGACACTTAAACTACCATAATGACCTTTAGCAGCACAACCCCAAATGCACGAAAAACAGTAAACCAAGCCAGGCAAAACTAACCAAATGCAATGTACCACCAAAACTTAAAAATGCCCAATGCCACCAGGTCAAACATAGTCAGTGGCATGCCAACACAGTCCAGAATGTAGTAAACTAACCCAATCCCAACTCCCATGAAACTGCAGTAACTCAAAGCTAAGTCATCCTACAGAAAACACCCCAACTAGCTCACAAGCCTAAACCAACTCACTCAATGCAACCCGCTAATCCCCTACCCCTGATGGCTGCAACACTACCTGACCCCTTCCAAGGAAGACCCCAGCTACCAAGAATACAGTGTGAAATTCAATCCTGATGCTTCCCACACAAGACTGAACAAAACAACACATTACCTTGTGGCTGCATGGAAGGAAAATACAACACCAAACTCCATATTCAGCTGCACTGCTGGAAACTGTGACATCCTTTCATACAGCAGCATCAGCCAACACATTCCTCAGCCTCTTCTTTTGCCTGTCAAGCCACATTCCTTCAGCACACCACATAAAGCGCACTCTGCATGTCCCCATCTGCAACCTCAGCGTGATCTGTAAAAGAAAAGACTGTAAATACTCCACACGCATAATCCATCTTCTTAATGACATTATGCACCACCAAGGGTATATGTCTTTCATCATCTGCATAAAATGCCCTCACTACTGAATGCGAAACACTAATGAAACTTAAGATGTCTTAACAAAGTTCTCCATAAGATATATTCCCCTCATGTATTAACGATACAACTGATACCCGTGAGAAATAAAACAAATCATTGCATTAAAAGGCCTATTCTAAGTATCAATCTTTAACCAACCTATGAGTTTTCTCAACAAAATTGTCAATAATAATTAGGGCAAAAAAATTAAAACCATCCATAGTCCATAAAAACCTAAGGTGCAATCCCCCTCCCCCATGGCTCCATCTATGTTCCTTTTGGACAAGGGCAACGTCCACCCATGTCCCTCTTAAATAAGAGCAACATGCGCTGCACTTTGGATTGAAGAATCTTACATACCTGAACCTGGCTAGTTTAGTAAAAACCTTAGAGCCATTCGCCTAGTAACCACCCCCGATCCTGAAATTGGTGCCACTCCTCCCCACCAGTAAGAACCCAAAACTCCCCCTAAACAATATCCAACCCTGCTATAATTGCCTCTAACGTACCTTATCCTCCCTTTGCCCTACACTACCCAACAGCACCAACCTTGGAATGCCTTAATGAGTACAAAATAAAGTGACACTTGTTACCATACTGTTTACCACACATCAACCCAGCCTCCCCCGGCAGAACACCTTACCTTCCAAATAAAAGTGCAAAATAACCATAACTAAAATGTTGATAGATAACCAACTTTTAAAGGGCCCTAGAACCATTAACCTAATAACTTCCTATGCCTATGATTGCTGTGTGTGCACCCCACATGTGGGAAACCCCATACCCCCCATAAAAATTCCCCAACCCTGCTTTACCCAGCCAAAACATAATCCCTCTTCACTTGCTGATCCACTACCCAAACCACACCAAATCTGAAATGCCTTAATGAACAGCGAATAAAGCAGGATTACCTGTGACCTCATTGTGCACAACTCCAGCAACCAAAACATCCAGCCCAAGATTATATATGTAACTGGCAAGCAATAAACCACCCTTTCCCCCCTATATTGAAATGTGTTTGTTTCACAGCAGATTACACTATTAGAACATTCCCTAAACTAACTATTAAAGAATAGATAACAGTCATTGGAGCTTTCTCCCCAGACATCTGCTGAAAAGAACTTCTGTCCGGACCCACATGGCTAACAATTGTAAATAAAATGTGCCGTGGAGAGAATGAGGCCTACGGAACACAGCCACCACCAAACGGCCATGCTTCAACCCCTGAGCATCACAGCAACACCTTTCGGACCACAAACCAAGAACCACCTCTATCCTGCTCATGGTTAACACTTTAAAGACTGTGACTCAAACCAATTTTAGTCTCACAACTCTGCCCCATGGCTCCCCTCATTCTGCAGAATAAGACATCCATAACACTAAACTATCTTATTGCTTCTTTCCTACTTATCCAATACTGTAACATCAGCCCAGAACTCGCCATCGGGGCAATACTCTGACCCAAGATTCTTCCCAACAGAGTAACCAGCCACTTATGTCAGCTATTCCTGAAATAAGGAAATGTATAGGAGACAGGACATTCCGTGAAAATATGCACAGTGTAGAGGCACGCCGCAGCCCCACGTTAGTTACTGGGACATGACTAGTCCCAGTGCCATACCACTTAAAGCATGAAATCTGAAAACTTAATCATGCATATAAAAGTCCAAATGTGTCGCATCGCTATCACAAATATGTTTACAAAGCCCAGGTATGCATCCCCCTTTTCTGTACGACAATATAATATGTAATCTAAACGAGTTGCTAAGTTATCTACAGAAAATCACCATATAATATTACAACTAAATAATACCGCTGGCGACTTTCTGCACAGAAGTTATAATAAAATTCTGCATCTACTATCAAAAGTAGTGTCTTTCAAGGGTTTAACTACAATACTAAAATATTTTTCTTCGCAGGGTAACCCAGAGAATATTATTGACCCAAGGACTGCTAAACCTATTGTTAAGAGATGTATGCTCACATAAAACCAAACATCAAGCAGTAAAATCTATTATTAATAAATATTGGGATCAAGCCATCCACCAAAGTTAAACACAGGGTCTGAAGTTAAGGACAATTTAGAGATATGTACTCCTACAAACCTACAAGTTTATAGAATCGAAAGTTTTGCATTAGCATCATTTCTAGTTTTTATGTTGGTAAAACTGAAAGAAGATTAAGGGACAGGATATATGAACATATGTATCCGATTTCCATCTGTAATAATAACAATGCTTTGTTCAAACATTCTACTAGTTGTTCTGCCTTCACTGATTTTAAGTTTGCCATCTTTGAGAGAGTAGTATCAAATCCCAGAGGGGGTGACTATAAAAGCTACATTGAGGAAAGAGAGGTTAGATGGCAGATTAAATTACAGGCAAGTCAAAGCCCAGGATTTAATGAAATGATTTCAATCAAGCCTATTTTAAATAGGAAGGCTGCCCTTTTGAAATAGCCTTCACAATTTTTACTATTTTCATTAAATGTTGTTTTTTTTTTACATTCTTTTATTTTTTACAAGTATTTTAATAGATTATTTTTAAGTAGATTTTACACACAAGCTGTCTATGCGTTTTCTATATGTGAAGTTTTATGTGTGTTTTTTGGGGGGTGGTGTAAGATGCATTCATTTTTGAAGTGTCATCATTAATTGGTTGTGTATTTAAGGGGAATGAATAATTGTGGACACCAGATTCTGATGAAGTCCCTGGTTGAAGAGAAGAAAGCACTCAATCTATGTGTGCTGTGTATGCTGTGGAGTCAATTGTGTTCGTTGTGGACTCTTACAAAAATTAAAGTGGAATTGGTCTGTGCTGCAGCAGTGTATTCACTTTTTTCGTATTTGTTGTTCCTGACACAGTTTTGGGCTCCTTGTTTTTGAAGATTTCACATTATCTATAAAATATATAATCTGTTCTGTACATACATGTGATTTCATTATACCTGTGTTTTTTCTTTCTTATATAAATGTCTGATTTTAAATGCATATTTATTAATATTAATGTCTTGAATAATCCAGTAAAGAGGGGGAGGCTGTTCAAATACTTGCAGTTACTTAAAGCTCAAATAGTCTTTCTACAGAAAACGCATTTACTTAAAGATGTAAATAAAGTTTCATTAAAGAATTCAAATAATGCAGGTTCTGGCTTTTGAGCTAAAAGAAGAAACACCCTAATTTTATGGACGAACTCACTAGTAATGCTTAAAGTAAAAGAACAAACTCACTAGTAATGCTTAAAGTAAAAGATACCCATGTTGATAAAAATGGTATATTAAGTATTGTTATAATTGAGTGGAACAAAAAAACTGTATACATTGGGTGAGCTCTTATTGGATTCCAGAGGTTGGAGCTAAAGATGCAAAAAATTACTTAGACACTGTAGCCTATTACGTGAAAGGTAAAGTCATAATGGCTGGTGATTTTAATACATAATACAAATATTTCAAGCACAGACACTAATGCCCTTCTAGCTTGCCAATATACCAAAGTAGTTGTTCCCATACGTGCCCAGGTTGTTCTTAAAAATATCTAAACTAGTATTTGCTTTAATATAATTTGGTAGTCTGCATCAGCTGTTCTGTCAGCGAGCCAATTAGTACACTTCTCATTCCTACAGAATCTTCTACATAGGATGTTGGATGATTCTCTAGTACTTTTTAATAACTCCAAACATTCGCAGAGGTAGTTGTCTCTAAATGCCTTGTATACCTGAATAAGATATCCTTTTAGATATCTGTAAGAGACACTAAGTTCAGATATTTTACTCTTTCATAATAACTTAAAATGTGAAGTTGTCCTATCTCGCCTTCATTCTTAACTGATGATTTTGGAGCTGATCCTTGGCTCTGACTTGGCCAGATTTACAAGCTCAAGGTCTTCAACTAGCTCAAGGATAATTCTCTCCCATGATGCCCTAGCGTGCTTCCCAGATCTCGTTTGCCACAAAAATAGAGCATTGTCAAACTGGCTCAGGCTAAGTGACAAACCTTTTCAGCTTTTTTCTACATTTTTCTTATATATTTTTCATAGAAATATTAGAATTGTATTTTAATAGTGTACGGATCATTGTACTAGTATATTTTCTTAGTTTTCCCTTTAATCTTGAAGGTCTATTGTTTTGGGGCCTACCCTTACCCTATCCCACTTTGTAGTTTTTTGTTACAATTTAGATATTTAGATACTTAGATATTTAGTGTGCAGTGTTAAAATTGGTATATAAACAGTAGTTTTAAGGATAGCCCGGGTTTTTTTAGAGGGCTCCTTATACATAGAATCTTAGGTAACTTAAACTGTTGTTCCTTTTGTTGATGTGGATCCGAAGGTTGTTTGGTGTGTTTTTTTTTACCTTTCAGGTATGAGTTGTATACTTTATACTTGCTTTCAATTAGAGGTTTCAAGACTGCTTAGTTCTTTAAAATATCAACTAAACAGATGAAAGAAACAAAACCTTTGGGTTTTAAGAAATGCCCCATGTGTGGGCAAAAGATTTCCTTAACAGACGGACATACAGAGTGCGTATACTACTTGGGTGCCATTCATCTACAGGACTCTTGTGCTATATGTCATTTTAGTGCAAGAGTCCATCATGAGAGGAAAAATAAGTTGATTTTAAAGGGACTCATTAAGACTAGTGTCACTGAAGGCTTGGAAAAAGATCAAAGCTTCAAAGAGATAGTCAAGTCCCATTCCACTGATCATTCTAAATCCTCCAAGAGATCCTTTACTTCCGAGGAGTCGGAACCAGCAAAAAAGATTCCAAGGATATCTCAGACAACTTCAAAGGAAATTGCACCAGACAAGCCTATACCTTGGCTCCAATGGTTTCGGAGCTGATGGTTTTGTTAGTAAGGAGACGGTCCCTGGCATTGGATCCGCTATCTCCTACCTTGCAGTCACCAATCCTACAAATGTCAGCTTCACTGGCTCCATCGTCCAGAACCTCTTGGAGTCTCTCCAACTTTGATGTGGATCTCGTGGTTCAGAGACTACTAAAGACACTGGCGTTGCCCAAACATTTGTCAGAACTGACCCTCGGGGCTTCAGAACTGTTTCTGCCCCTTCTAACTCGATTCCTCCTATGACCCGACCCACGGTTTTGGAGCCAGAAAGGGTGGAACCAATGGTGATAGGATTGTCGGAGCCGGGACCTGCCCAGAATTTTCAGCTCCAACTGCTCTGTCTTTCTTGGTGCCGTCTGAGGCATCTGGGAGCTGACACTCAATGGTCAGCTCCGGGGGGGTTGAGTGGAGCCAATCTTTTGACAGATCTGACTCTTCATCTCGGAGCTCCTATGTCTGCCTCGGAGCCTCCCCCTGTGATGCTGGGGGGGGGGGGTTTCTTGGTTCCTCTGAGCTGGAACCTATCTTAGGCCCATGGAGGTGAGGTCTTTGAGGCTATGAGGAGAGCCCTGTCTTCAGAGTCAGCTTTACCTTTGATTACTCCTATTCCATCCCTTACAGCTCCAGTGTCTGTCTCAGCCAACCCAACTCCACAAACGCGCAGAGATCAAGAGCTTCGGGAAACCCCAGTGGGTGGACCCTTATCTTCTGAGATCTCTCCAAAATACACTTCTGAAGAGGGTCCTCGAAAGAAAAATTTAAAGAGGAAGCATATGGACTCCCCCCAGGAGTCCGTTACATCTGACACAGACCTCGAATCAGAAGAGTCCCCAAGGTTGCCCTCTGAGGATGTCCCTTTTTCAGGCATCCTAGAGGTCCTAAAACAGAGAGGCAGCTAGAAGCCTATCAACCTTAGTGGCGAGGAGTCCATGTACCTGAAAGCTTTTGCATCTCTACCTTCCTCCTCCTGGGTGTCTCTGCCTTTCAACAAACTCATGGAATTGATTTGTCGAAAGGCATGGGAGTCTCCAGATACAGTGCAGCCCATTCCCAGGAGACCTAATAAATTTATCACCAGTCCAGAAGACAAGGCATTTTTAACAAAAGGTGTTCTGGTAGATGCTATGGTGGTGGCGGTGGCCACTAAAAAGGAGTTATCGGAAACATCCTCATCTGTTCATCCCCCAAATAAGGATTCATGTACAATGGACAGATATGGAAAACGCATGTTTTCAACAGCAGCCTTTACACTCAGGTCCCTGAACTGTTTAACCCACTTTACTTAGGTTAAAGAGAGATGTCATAAAAGAGCTTGAAGATTCTCTCCAGGGTTCAGTAGCTGAGGGGGCATCAGAGAGAGTGTCATCTCAACTCTCCACCCTTAATTCCCTAGTGAACTCGTCTATGAGGCTAATCTCTTACGCAGCCGATGGAGTAAGTAGGTCATCAGGTTCAGGAATCGCCCTGAGAAAGACACTCCTAGATGCACCTGTGTAACTGCGTGGAATCCTTTAAGTCTTCCTTTATAAACACCCCCTTTGATGGCTCATCCCTTTTCAAGCCTAAAGTGAAAGAGACCTTAACCAGGTGTAAACAGGAGGGAAATACTTTCTGCTGTGGGCATACATTATTCCACCCCTTCCAGACCCTATCCCAAGGGTCAAAAGGGGGGAAATATGTGGTTCTGGAAATCCCAGAAAGTCTTTTCTGACACGTGGTAAATCCTCCTTCGGGGGGAAGAGGAGGAGGTAATAACGGAACACACCGACCACGTGGCAGAGGGGGTCCGCAAAACCAAGGCGACCATGAATCTTTTTTCAGGAAGCCTTTTCAGTGCTCCTGAAAGGAGGCCCATCTGTCCCACTCTGGAGGCAGTCTGGTGACGCTTGTCTTTGTACCTAGTCACCTAGCTAAAAATTATAAAAGACATTTGGTACAAAGAATAATATCCAGAGGTTACTCAATTCCATTTTCAGTGTCACCTCCGCAAAACAAGAATCCCAGATGTTCCACCCAATCAGTGGGATCAAGCAATGATATAAATTCAAAAGCTGCTAGAAAAAAGAGCCGTCCAGTCAGTCCTTGCAGACCAAATAGGATCCGGAACTTACTCAAAATTCTTTTTAGTTCAAAAAAAAGACAGAGGACTGGAGACCCATATTAGATCTCAGCAGACTAAACAATTTAGTAAAAAAGACAAAGTTCCAGATGGTCACATTGCAATCAGTACTTCCCTTTCTAGGAAAAGACAATTGGATGTGCTCGATCGACCTTCAGGATGCATGCTACCACATAAAAATGGGCAGGCCATCCAGAAGTCACCTGCACTTTTAGCTGGGAGCCAGTCATTGTCAATTTTGGGCTCTGCCCTTTGGCCTCACTACAGCCCCCAGAGTGTTTACCAAATGTATGGCATTAGTCACGGCTCACTTGAGGCGACTAGGATTCCGGGTGTTTCCATACTTGGATGACTGGCTCCTAACCGCCACCACCAAGCAACTACTCATCCAAGCAAGGGACACAACCTTAAAACTATTTGCACAGTTAGGGATTACAGACCACTAAGAAAAATCTACCTTATTGCCATCTCAACATACCATTTTTATAGGAACAGAATTAAACATAGTCAAAATTATGGTTAAACTTCCAAAAAAGAGAATTCAAGTCCTTCAAAAATGAGCTCTGAATCTTCTATATAAAACAAAAGTGCAAGCCAGAGAGGTTCTAAAGGTACTAGGCACAATGACAGCTCCTACCACAGTGATTCCCTTGACATGCATGCATATGAGGATCTTGCAGTGGCTTCTTTTTGCACAATGGTCAATCCAAACGCTTCCAGTGTTTCACAAAATGATTCTGATGTGGGCTTGCAAGAAGAATCTACTTTGGTGGCTGCAATCAGATCAGATGATGATAGGGAAAAACCTTTGTTCCCCCAGCACCGCTAGCCACAGTGATCACTGACACTTCCCACATAGGGTGGGTGGACATTATCTGGGAAGAACAGCCCAAGGCACGTGGCAAGAACATGGGGTTCACTTGCACATCAGTGTTCTGGAGATGAGAGCGGTGCTCCTAGCATTGCAGGCATTCCAAGACTCTCAGCCTGTAGGAACAATTGTAATTCACACAGACAATGTGTCAGTGGTATAGTACATAAACAAACAAGGAGGAACCAAGGCATACCCCCTTAGTCGAGAGGCCCTCAGAGTTTGGCAGTGGGCAACTTCCTCCCAATGCTTTCTAGTAGCAATGCACATCCTGGGAAGATCCAGTGTGATTGCGGACAAACTCAGCAGGGAAAGACTGATGTCTCACTAGTGGTCCCTCAAACAAGAGATAGCGGAAAGCATTTTCGGCAAATGGGGCCAGCCTTGCTGCATTCTTTTTGACATGGCCACAAACACAAAATGCAGCAACTACTTTGCCCTCATTCCCCCTCCAGGAAAGTCCCCAAAGGATGCAGTGATACACGATTGGCCCCCAAGACTCCTATATGCTTTCCCCCTTCCCATTAATATCCAAAGTCATACAGAAAGCCAGCACATTGGGAAGAACCTTAATTCTAATAGCCCCTTACTGGCCTCATCAAATCTGGTTCCCCTTCCTACAACCTCATCTTCAGGAGGAACCTTGGATCCTGGACCCAGTGCTGGGTCTTCTGATCCCTTCTTCAGGAGTTCCTCACCCATCTCTACAGACCCTCAGGGTGACAGCTTTGCTGCTCCAGTTCCAAACATAGCCAGGTTAGAAAATCTTTCATCTGCCACATGACACATCTTGATATCTTCTCATAAGACATCTACAAGAAAAATATATCTTAGCAAATGGAAAAGGTTTTCCACTTGGGCCTTAGACAAGAAAATAGACCCATATTCTGCACCCCTTTCTACTATTTTAGAATTTCTGACAAAGCTTTTTTGAAGAAGATGCTGCAGCTGCTACCATCCGGGTAGAATTAACAGCAATATTTTCATCTAAGTGAAAGTGGACCAAACATTGTCACATAGCTTGTATAAAGCTTTTCTTAAGGGCACTTGTCTTTTAAGGCCACCAATAAAATCTCCACTTCCACCATGGAACCTCAACCTCATCGTATCCAGGATAATTCTTCCACCTTTTGAACCTGCACCTTCATGCGATTTAAAATTCTTAGAAGAGTATCAAAACTACAAGCACTTTTAATCAAACCCCCATACCTCTTGTTTCATGACGACAGAGTTTCCCTGTGAACAAGTCTAACCTTCTTATCTAAAGTCTGTTCAGAATCCAATGTAAATCAAACCATAGAATTGCCAGTTTTCTTTCCCATGTATGGCAGTAAGGCAGAGTGCATGCTACACCAACTTGATGTCCATAGACAATTGCGTTTCTATTTACATAGATCGAGAGAATTCAGAAAATCTGATCAACTTTGTGTCATTTTCAGAAGCTAAAAAAGGTACAGCAGTAGCAAGACCACTTTGTCCAGATGGCTGTCGGACTGTATTTCTTTTACCTAGAATTCATCAAATAAGAAACTACCAGGTAAAGTAAAAGCTCACTCAACTTGAGCCATTGCTACCTCTTCAGCTTTTCCTGCCCAAGTTCCTATAGATATCATTTGTGCAGCAGCAACTTGGGAAACGCCTCATACCTTCATCACTCGTTACAAAGTAGATATGGTCTCCAGGGACAGGGCTTCCTTTGGGTCCACTGTACTGAAAACTGTACTCCCGTGAGCCACCCAGGATTAATGGAGCTAGGGACGCTGTCCCATCAGTTAAGAATGAAGACCGAGATAGGACAACTTCACATAGAGAAGTTATGTTCTTACCATAACGTTCCATGTGAGTTGCCATCTCGCCATTCATTCTTATGTCCCTCCCTCCAACCCCCATCCAATGGTGTCCTAAGGGATCTGGACTTATTAACAATTGGGCTTGACCTTGTCCTTCTTTTCAGGTGTCTTCTCATAATATTAGGATAAAATTTGTATGTTCTTTTCTATTACACTTGCAAACAAGATCTGAGGAAGCACACTAGGGCATCATGGGATAAGGAATTAGCCACGAGCTACTTGAAGACCTCGAGCTTGTAAATCCAGCAAAGTCAGAGCCAAGGATCGGCTCTAAACCCATCAGTTAAGAATGAATGGCGAAATGTACGACTCACATGGAACTTTATGGTAAGAACATAACTTCTTTTTTTCACATCCATATTTGCTCTTGTTATATTTCTGCTGTACTATTTCCAGTTTACTCATCCTTGTTTTCTTCTATGGTTTCCATATTGTTATTCCGTACTTAAATTTGAGTCTAATGTAACTAATAGACAATGACTTCGTCATTTTTGATTTCTTAGACTTTATAAATCTTTTTATACAACCTGCAGTTCTATATAATCAACCAATTGGCTGGTATGATTAGAAAAACTCATAGCTGAATCTACTCATATAACCAGGTCCTTAAATAAGTCTGCAGATGTTCTTCATTCCACATTGCTGCAGTCCTAACTATTGGGGTAGTCCGCTGTCCAGTCGGCCCGAATACCAGAGTATATGGCTGACGTCGGTCAGGGCGCATTAGACTGCATATCCTCAGTCTTTGTCCGATGCAGAAGCAGTTTGTGCAGGTTGGCGTTCTGAAATTTTCTGAAGTCGGAGTTTCAGACCGAATCAGAGTTGGCAACATTTTGGTTTTCTTGCCTCAGTCTTTAACCGGATGTCAGAAAAAGTGAATAACTGTATTTCTTGTGGGAAACAGATACCTCATAGGGATTACCATACCTTGTGTATACCTTGTTTAGGGCCTGCGTTGTTGGATGCCGCTCTTGTGCTAGGTTTAACAAACGCACTATTAAGAGAAGGTTAGACTGTGCCAGGTTAGTGTTTGGGAAGCGTTGCAATTATAAAATGCCGTTGGATGCTCCGGCCCAAGAAGCATGGACAAAACGTTGATGAACCGGCAGTCCCAGGCGCGGTTCTTCTCAGTGGAGCCAGACGTTTTCCCAGGACTTTCTTTGGAGTCTCAGGCAGAGACTTTACTGTTACAGGATGTGCCTTCTCAGGAGGTAGGCCAGGCTGAGGGGGCTTCTCAGGTAACTGTTCTTCCCTCTCTTCCCAAGGTAGTTAGAGCCTCTCCTTCTGTTTCCAAAACTTCTTTGAGAGGTAGGCCAAGTTTAGCTTCAGTGGGGTTTCTCCTAGCACTTCAGGTTCTGTGCCTAAGAAACATATGCATAAAATGGCAGAAGATTTGATAACTATGATTAGAGGTTCTATGTACCCTCCTGATAAGAGGCCTAGGGTGGAACCTGAGTTTGATAGTTTTGAACAGTGTTCAGAGGCTTCTGAGTCTTCTGGAAGATTTGCAGGAGTATCCTCCTTATTCTGATTCTGATGTGGATGATTCCACTCCTACAGCTTCTCCTCCTGAGGATTTCTCATTTTCAGAGACTCTGCATTCCATGAGGGAGCACTTTAAATGGGAAGGCCAGGATGACTCTGATTCCAGGAAAAGGCTTAGGGAATTCTTGTTTTTACCCCAGCATAGGCCCTTAGCTATACCTCCTGTGTTGAATGTGGTGGAAGATGTTTTTGCAGAGGCTTCCCTGAACCCTGATTCTTTGCCTCCTGCTCCTGTTAAACCTGATAGGTACTATAGGGTGCCTGAAGCTCATAAGTATCTTTTAAGAGTCCTAGGGCAGACCCGAAACTGTTTCTCAGGGACCTAAAGGTGTTAAGGCCTCTGTGGTTAAAAACCCTGTTCCCACTGATAAAGAGGCAAGGGCTTTGGATAGATGGGGAAAGAAAGTGTATACTTCTTCCACTTTAGCCATGAGGGCGTTGAATTGTCAGTTTCACATGCTAAAATATCAAAATTATCTCCTTTCACAACTGAAATCTAAGGTGGATGCTTTGGCGGAAGGTATTGAGTGTAAAGAGTTGCTGGATTTAGTTCATGTGTCTGAACAAGTGGGTAAGCATTCTTTGCAATGTGGTTTTGATGCTGTACAGGCCTCCTCGAGGGTGGCTGCCACTAGTTCTGTTCTTAGGCATGCCTGGTTGAGGGATCAGAATTTAGCTGAGCATGTTAAGACAAGGATTTTGGATGCTCCTTTACAGTCTGATGTGTTGTTTGGTTCGCCTGTGGAAGCAGTTTTAAAGAAAATGGAGGACAAAGCTAAGTCTATGCAAACTGTTAAAGATTTTTGCAGGTGCAGCCACGAAGTTTAGTAGAAATTGGCCTACTAAGGGATGGGCATATCCTGCTTATGATTCCCAGTCTAGGGGTAGGTCTAGACGTGGTAGGGGCAGAGCTCAAGGTTCTTTTAGGCCTAGAACAGGGAGTTCACCTGCTCAGACTTCTGGTGAGGGCAGGGGTCAGTCCTTAAACAGACCCAATGACCTGCCTTTTCAGCTGCCAGTAGATTCTCGTCTGGCAGCTCCTTTGGGAGGAAGACTGTCTCTTTTCAAAGAAAATTGGGATTTAATTACTCAAGACAGATGGGTGTTGGATATCATTCACCACGGTTACAGGTTTTATTTCCATACATTGCCCCTTTCAAAGGCATGCCGGACGTTCCTCCTCCACAAAGGAAAGAGGCTCACAAGCAAATTTCTCTGTTACTCCAAATAGGGGCCATTCAGCCAGTCCCTGTATCAGAAAGGGGCCTAGGATTTTATTCTGTTCCTAGTACCAAAGAAGGGGAACACGTGGAGACCAATTTTGGATTTATCTATCCTCAACACTTATCTGGACATTCCCAAGTTCAAGATGTTGACGTTACAACAGCTTTTACCTCTGCTGGGCAAAGATCACTGGATGGTAACTTTAGATCTCAAGGAAGCTTACCTTCATGTGCCTATAAGACTAAGTTGCAGGAAGTATCTGGAGCTGGAAATTCTCATTATCAGTTCTCTGCATTGCCCTTTGGCTTATCTACAGAGTATTCACAAAGGTTCTGGCTCCAGTGATAGCTTACTTCAGGCTAAAAGGAATTCAAATCTATCCTTACTTGGACGACTGCCTGATTCTGGCTCAAGAAAAGGAAGACCTTCTACAGCATCTGGAATATGTTATAGCAGTGCTAAGATGCCTAGGGTATTCTGTGAACGAAATAAAGTCCAGTCTAGTACCCTCTCAAGACATGTGCTTTCTGGGTGTGAGACTGAATACAGCAGCCCAGATGGCTTTTGGACAAACAAAAGAGTCTATCCCTTTACTTCCATCAACTATCTCATCAGTCCGTGCTGACTGCAAGGACAGTCCTTCAAGCATTAGGGTTCATGGCATCTTGTATTCTGGTGCTTCCCAATGCCAAACTGCATATGAGGAAGCTGCAATGGTATCTCAAAATGTATGGACACAGCACTGCCAGGATTTGGACACTGTCATTCAAATAATACCTTGCCTTCAAAAGAATTTTTGTGGTGGGCTCAGGAATGTCACCTAAACAAGGGACTCTCTGTGACCCGGCCAGAGTCAGATTTTAACGACAGATGCCTCGGACATTGCTTGGGGAGCTCATCTAAATGGAAAGTGGATACAAGACAAGTGGCCTGCCAGACTACAGCATCTACATATCAACATGAAGGAGATGTTAGCAGTCCAGTTTGCATTAATGGCTTTCAAGGAGTTACTTCTTCCAGGGCAGGTGTTGATTCTAACAGACAACACAACGGTCATGTGGTACATCAACAAACAAGGGGAACACATTCTTATCCTCAAGCAATGATTTTATGGGAGACTGCGCTCAGCTTGCAACTAACTCTTCAGGCAAGGTTTCTGCGAGCACAGAACTCCTTAGCAGATGTGTTAAGCAGACAAATCATGGATCCCCACGAGTGGAAACTGGATCTTCATGTATTTCAGAAATTGACAGTGTCATGGGGAACTCCAGACATAGATCTGTTCGCTTCTCCACTAAACCACCAGCTGCCAAAGTTTTGCACAAAGGGGTTTCATCACACAGCTTGGAAAGTGGATGCTCTTTCTTTCAGTTGGAAAAATCTTCATGTGTATGCCTTTCCACCTCTGCCTCTTCTTCCAAAGGTGCTCTTAAAGGTCAGACAAGACAAGCCAAGGATGATTTTAATAGCTCCAGATTGGCCAACACTGGTACCCACTACTAAGGAGTCTGGTAAGGAAGCCTCCATGGCCTTTACCTTTGATTCCACATCTGTTATCTCAGAAGGACGGTCATCTGCTCAATGTCAAGCTTCACTCTCTTCATCTAACAGCCTGGCATATTCTGTGTTGAAACACAGCAGGTCTCAACTTCCTCAAGTTTTAAATGTGATTATGGAAGCTAGAAGACCTAGTACAAGGAAAAGAAAAATGGAAGAGATTTTTATTTTGGAGTACAGCAAAGAATTTGGAGATTTCTGAGCCTAATTTGAGTGTGGCTCTTCAATATCTTACTGAGTTATTGGACAAAGGTTTGTCCTTCTCTTCCATTAAGATTCATGCTGCAGCAATTTCAGCTCACTATGATTGTGACCCACCATTGTTTTCGCATCCTTTGTTCAAGCAGTTTCTTAGAGGGCAAAGAATATAAGACCCGAGCTCCTACTCCTGCTTGGGATCTCAATTTTGTGTTGGAAAAACTTACTCTACAACCTTTTGAGCCTGCGGCTACTGCTGAATTGAAATACTTGTCATGGAAGACTGCTTTTCTGTTGGCTATTACTTCTGCAAGAAGGGTGTCTGAGTTGCAGGCCCTTATGGCAGTAGAGCCCTTTTGATTTTCCATAAGGATAGGGTATCATTACGTACTAATCCTTCCTTTATGCCTAAGGTGGTTTCTAGTGTGGCTTTAAACCAAACTATTCATTTACCTACTTTTTATGCAGACCCCAAAATAAAGGGGAAAAGATTTTGCACACTTTAGATGTACACAGGCAATTGCGTTATTATTTAAGCAGGACTAAGGATTTTAGGCAGTCTCAGCAGTTGTTTGTTTCTTTTGCTTTGAGTTCAGGGCAAGCCTGTGTCAAAACAAACTATTTCTAGGTGGATTGGGTTTTGCATTGCATTTTGTTATTCCCATCATGGCAAGGAGATTCCAGCTGGGATTAGACCTCATTCCACTAGGGCCACTGCCACTTCAACAGCATTTCTAAGGGGTGGCAACTAAGGATATTTTGGAGGCAGCTACTTGGAGTTCAGTGCATACTTTCTCTAAGCATTATCACCTTCCTCTCTACTCTAAGTCTAGGGCTGGTTTTGCCACAGCTATTTTGCAAGGCATGTTGTCAGCTCCTGCTTCTTTATGATTTGCCAGCCTCCCTTACCTCTGCTTTGGGATTCTACCCAATAGTTAGGACTGCAGCAATGTGGAATGAAGAACATAGTACAGTTTTGTACCTACCATAAATGTAGATGTTCGAGGATGCACATTGCTCCCTCCTTCCCCTCTGTGTTTAGGGGTGGTTGTGTAGGTGAGGTTATATGCTGATATTTTTGTATATATTTTTGTATATATTGTACATATTTTTGGTGCAGGTATATTGGGCCTTGTCTTTTTAGGGTCTTCTGACATCTGGGGCAAGAAAAGACTGAGGATATGACGTCGGTCATGACATACTCCGCCAGCCATATACTCTGGTATTGACTGGACAGCGGACTACCCCAATAGTTAGGACTGCAGCAATGTGGATCCTCGAACATCTACATTTATGGTAGGTACAAAACTGTACTTTTCAATCAGTGCATGCTGTATTAAATATTCACCTTTCAATTTGTCTCCAAAATCTCATATGCTTATTTTTTATGTATTTATCAGCATATTATTCTCCTCACAAATGTGCCCAAATGGTCAATTTAGTCAAGTTATTTTGCAGACATACATAACACACCAATGTGGTGCTCCTGCAGGCAGAATGGTAACTCAAAATATAAAATAAAACTAACTCAGATAAAACATAAAAGTATTTATTAAGGTGAGAGCTTTCACAGTAAAACACTGCTTTATCAGACAACCCAGTTAAAGCACCATGCATTTTTATATTCAAATCAGCCAATGAAAATCACATAAGTATTACAAAGCACTAACTCTTAAGTGATGAAACATAAATAAATCACATGAACAACATGAAACTATTAAAAATCATAGTAAAAATGTCAATGCGTCAATGACCTTTCTCTTAAAAATGGTTTCAATGAAGCCATATCATTAATGCCAGGGAAGCAGTCTGCTTTAAAGAAAATAATACATTTCTGCTCACATACTCCTGTCCTGTTTTTAATGTTGCCTTCCCTCAAACTTTCATACATAATTTCTAACACAAAAAAATTAAAACAGTGCTGTGCATTCTTAGACTCTACATGTTTAAATAGCGCACTAGTTTCTTTTTTATTTCTAATATCTCTTGGGTCTTCAAGCACACGATCTTTCAAACAGCGGTTTGTCTTCCCAATGTAGTAGACATTGCAGTATGTGCAAAAACCATAGTAAACTAAATTATTTGTAGTACAGTCAGCATAAAAAGGAAAATCTACTGTGCGCTTCTGCAAAGGATGTACAAACTGGCTACCTGTATAAATGTATTTGGCAGACATGCCTTATCTGTAACACATGTAATCAGTTTACCCAATTTCAAGTTGTCTGCATATAAATTGTAGAACACCTCAGATGAAAAAGGTCTGAACGATATAATCTAAACAAGTAAGGGCCTAGGACAGAGCCCTGTGTGTCAGCCTGACTGTAACCAAGCATTTCACCTGTCCAGTTGCTGTATCATACTTGCCATGTCCTATTTGTAAGCCATCCAGCTATCCATCTTATCAAGAGTACATCAGTACCTAGTCAACGTTTTTTTGTATGATCCTGTCAAATTCTGAAGTTAAAGCTACATAAATTACATCACAGCACATTTTTTTAATTCATAGCTGTTATTATATTGTTAGTAGAACATCCTGTTACAGGTGGTTATAGATCTCTCTTTAACATAAGCATGCTGATATATGGATGTTCTTCGTGTTTCACTGTTGCAGTCATTACATTTGGGTAATCTGCTGGCAGGTTGCCCTCAGTCAGCCTGATTAACAAAGTCTTGGGTCCTGCGTCGGTTGCTCTCCCTTCTTCCATGACATCAGGTCGTCAGAGGTATAAAACATGCAGTCGATGCCATTTTATCAGTCTTTCTTGCTGTGCGGTGACCGAAGCAGAAGCAGTTCATAAGTGCCGGTCAGCCGACTCCTGAAATTTTCAATTTCGAGTTTCAGAACTGAAGTCTTCAACTTAAAGCTAAGTAGCTTGCTGGAGAAACTTTTTCTTCCTCCTTTCTGATGTCAGTAAAAGTTAATAATTGCATTACTTGTGGAAAGCAAATGCCTCATAAAGATTTTCATTCGAACTGTATTCGTTGCTTAGGCCCTGACCACGACGTACCTTGCTGTCAGTTTGGTGCTTTATTTAATCTGCGCACTATCCATCATCGGTATATTTTTGCCTCTAAATATTTTGGTTCTCGGTTTAATTATCCAGAAATCTCATTGGTTAGCCATCTGACTACTGGGATTCTGAAAAAATGCAAAGATAAAGACATAGACAGGCTGCTGAGGTCCAAAGCTGCCGATGATGCTTCTCCTAAGCCAGTCGCCAGTTCGCCGGTACTCTGGCACTTTTGCAGCCCCTGATACCCGCTACTTCTGATTCGCAGGCCTCTACTGAGACCCATTCGGAGTATGCCATGAGATACTTCAACTATTGAACCCACGGATGTCTCTACCTTGGATGGGTTCGGAGCCACTGTTCAGGCACCGGCTTCTGAGGGTGTATTCAGGCCTACAGACTTGCATATTAAATCGACACCTCCTTCATTACTAAGGTCTAAATGTCGATCCACGTCTAAACAATTGACGCCCAGGCCACATGCTCAGGCCCCTATGCCTAAAAAACAAATGATAAAAATGGCTGAAGATCTAATTACTCTAATCGGGGGTAGTCAAACCCCCCCCCCCCCAGAGGCCTAGGGCTGAGCTTGATTATGAATCTTCTGATCAGGATTCTGTTCCTTCTGACTCTTCTGATGACCTGGATTTGTCCATACCTACCTATGAGGATTCTGAAGCAGAGGATTCCATTCCCTCTGCTTCCCCTCCTAAGGATTTTTCTTTTGGGGAAACTTTACATACTTTAAGGGAGCATTTCCACTGCGAAAGCCAGGAATTTTCTGATTGAAAGAAGAGGCTTAGGTATTTCCTTCCTCTACCTTAGCATAGGCCTTTGGCTATACCTTCTGTACTAGACATTATTGATGATGTGTTCTCAGAATCCAGTTTGGCCCCTGATTCCCTGACTCCGGCTCCTAGTAAA
Source organism: Protopterus annectens (assembly GCF_019279795.1). NCBI lineage: Eukaryota > Metazoa > Chordata > Ceratodontiformes > Protopteridae > Protopterus > Protopterus annectens. The sequence goes on from NC_056739.1 coordinate 302,465,003, forward strand.
CCTGACAGATACTAAAGGGTTCCTGAGTCCCACAAGTTTCTTTTCAAAAGTCCTGTTGCAGATCCAGAAACTATTTCTCAGGGGCCCAAGGGCATTAAGGCTTCTACTTCTAAAAATCCTACCCCTTCTGATAGAGACTCCAGGGCACTGGATAGATGGGGTAAAAAGGTTTATACTTCTGCAACCTTAGCAATCAGAGCTTTAAACTGCCAATTTCATATGTTAAAATATCAACAGCATATTATTGGACTGCTTAAACAGAAAATTATGTTGATTCCTGACTGTGTGGAAAATAAAGATTTACAGGATTTAATGCATTCAGCTGAACAAGTTGGAAAACATACTTTGCAATGTGGTTTTGATTCTTTAATGGCCTCTTTCAGGGCTGCTGTTACTGGATCTGTGCTTAGAAGGCATGCTTGGCTTAAGGAGCAATTTTTGCCTGATCGTGTTAAAGCTAAATTGTTGGCTGCTCCTTTAAATCAGGACCGCCTGTTTGGCAATAAGGCTGAAGAAGTTCTTAAAAAGATGGAAGATAAAGCTAACTCTATGCAAACTGTTAAAGATTTTTTACAAGTGCAACCTCCGAAATTTAGTAGGCACTGGCCTACTAAGAATTGGTCCTTTCCAGTCCCTTCCAGGTCCTCTCAAGCCAATCCCAGACACAGCAAAAACCCCAGGTTTCAGTCCCAGTGGACTCTCAGAGCTAAGCAGTGGGGGGGGCCTCCTTCCAAATCTGGAAATAATAAGACACCCCCTATGGTAAACTGTCTCAATGACTTCTTTTCAAAATTCCCAAGCACTTATCTTTTGACCGCCCCATTGGGGGGGGGGGGATTGCTCTTCATGCAAAGAACGGGGAACTCGTAACCCAGGACAAATGGGTTTTAAATAGTGTCCCAGGGATACAGACTTCATTTCCACATGTTGCCAACACCAAATGGGTGGCCAGACCTGCCCCCAAATCAGTGGGCAAAGGCTCAAAAACAAGTACTTTCCGTCTTAAGCATGGGGCTATTCATCTGGTACCAGAAGAGGAAAAGGGACAAGGTTTCTACTCCAGGCTTTTTCTGGTACCAGAAAAGACAAATCATGACCAATCCTTGACCTGTCTACTCTAAACACCTTTCTGGAGATTCCAAAATTCAAGATGCTGACTCTTCACCAATTACTTCCTATGCTAGGCAAAGACGCCTGGTTGGCAACCCTAGATTTAAAAGAAGCATACCTGCACATCCCAATCATGGAATCTTGCAGAAGATACCTACACTTCAAAGCAGGCTACTTGCATTATCAGTTCTCTGCACTGCCCTTTGGCTTGTCTACTGTGCCCAAGGTATTCACAAAGTGCCCGGCACCAGTTATTGCATTTTGCAGGCAAAGAAGTATTCAAATATATCCATACCTGGATGATTGTCTAATTCGGGCAGAAAACCAGGTCATACTTTTAAATCATCTGGCATTTGTAAAAAGGGTTCTAACGGGGGTACACCATAAATGAAAAGAAATCACAACTGGTACCCTGTCAACAGATTGCATTCCTTTGTGCAACCTTGAATACAACTACCCAGATGGCTTTCCTCATGCCAGAAAAGCAAATTCATTTGGTAACTTACTTCAAACAAGTGGCCACAAAAACCCTGCTATCTGCAAGACAAATACTGCAAGCCTTGGGGTTCATGGCCTCCTGCTTTCTTCTAATTTCATATGCAAGACTGCATATGAGGAAACTACAGTGATATCTAAAAAGCCTATGGAGTCAACATTGTCACTGCCTGGAAACAATGATTCATATCATACCTTGCCTACGCCTGGAGTTCCTATAGTGGGCAGAGGCCTGCTACCAAACCCTAACTACAGATGCATCAGACTATGCATGGGGGGCTCACCTGGCAGAGGAGTGCATTCAGGGCAAATGGAACCCAAATCAAATGCACCTACATATCAATAAAAAAGAAATGTTAGCTGTACAGAATGCTCTGACAGCCTTCAAGGACTACATTCATCCAGGACAACTAATGGTAAAGACGGACAACACCACGGTTATGTTGTACATAAACAAGCAGGGGGGTAGACCTTCCTACCCCCTCTGCAGATTAGCCATGGCATTGTGGAACACAGCCTTGAGCTGACAAGTGCATCTACAAGCTCAATTCCTGCCAGGAAAGTTGAATACACTGTCAGATGGATTAAGCAGAAACCTCATGGACCCACACGAGTGGAAACTGGAACCACGAATTTTCAACATGTTGACAAGAGAATGCGAGAGCCCAGACATAGATCTATTTGCCTCCCCGCAGAACTACCAGTTGGACAAGTTTTGCACAAGGACTCCCCACAAACAAGCCTGGAAAGTGGATGCTCTGTCCTTCAGCTGGAAAAACCTATCAGTCTACGCCTTCCCCCCCCACTGCCTCCCTCTCCAAAGTTCTACTAAAAGTCAAACAGGACAAACCAAGGATGAATTTGATTACTCAAGACTGGCTGCACCAACACTGGTACCCCCTCCTGCGCAGTGTGTCACAATTATCTCTATGGCACCTGCCTCAGACCCCTTCCCTGCTGTCTCAGCAGGAGAACCAAATTCTGCATGCTCAGCTTCCAACTTTGAACCTTACAGCCTGGCTAATCACTTAAATGCACCCTTTTCATCCCTCAGCAAACCTGCGATGGATGTCATCTTGGAGGCAAGGAGACCTAGTACTAGAAAATCTTATGCTGACAAATGGAAAAGGTTATGTGCCTGGAACCAATCTTTAGGGATGAGCACAGCAGCTCCCAATTTACCTCAGATTTTGCAATACTTAACTGAGATGCTTCACAAGGGCCTGTCTTTTTCCTCCATTAAAATCCACGCCTCAGCTATTTCAGCTCATTATAACACAGAACCTCCCCTCTTCTCTCATCCTCTGCTTGGGCAGTATCTCAGAGGGGCAAAAAACTTGAGACCACCCAGGAGAGCCCCAACCCCTGACTGGGACCTTAACTTTGTTTTGGAGAAACTCACTCTACCTCCTTTCGAGCCAGCTGCTACTGCAGACTTAAAATTTCTTTCTTGGAAAACAGCCTTCCTTTTAGCAATCACTTCAGCTAGAAGGATATCTGAATTACAGGCCCATATGGCAGTGGAGCCTTTCATCATCTTTCATGCAGACAGGGTATCTTTGAGGACCAATCCATCCTTCATGCCAAAGGTGGTTTCCAGTGTGGCTCTTAATCAGTCCATTCATCTGCCAACCTTCTTTCCCAATCCACAGAACAAAGGGTAACGGATTCTGCATTCCTTGGATGTGCACAGACAACTTAGATTCTACTTAGACAGGACTAAACTTCAAAGAAAATCTGAACAACTGCTGGTAGCATTTGCTGCAGGGGCAGAGGGGAAGGCTATTTCAAAACAAACCATTTCTAAATGGATAAGCCATTGCATTCATTTCTGCTATAAGCACCATGGAAAACCTATCCCCCAGGGGATCAGATCTCACTCCACCAGGGCTGCATCTACTTCTGCAGCCTTTCAAAGAGGTGTTCCTACCAGGGATATTCTAGAAGCTGCTACCTGGAGCTCTGTACATACTTTCACCAAGCATTATCATTTACCAATTTTCTCTAAATCCAGAGCTGGCTTTGCCACTGCTGTCTTGCAGGGCCTTATAGCTGGCCCTAATGCTGTATAAACTCCTCCCAGCCATAGCTTTGGGAATCTACCTAAATGTAATGACTGCAACAGTGAAACACGAAGAACATAGTACAGTTGTGTACACTTACCATAAATGTAGATGTTAAGTGTATTCACTGTTGCAGTCCTGGCTACCCTCCCTCCAGCCCCCTGACTTCTGTTGTCTATACCTCTATTTTTGTTCACTATACTTAAAGCTTTCTGGTGTATTTGCATTTTGTTGGAGGTGTAACCTTGCATATAATTGCTTCCCATTATGGGGGGCACCTGATATCTGGGGGAAGAAAAACAGATAAAATGGCATCGGCTGCATGTTTTATACCCCTGACGACCTGACGTCATGGAAGAAGGGACAGCAACCGATGCAGGACCCAAGACTTTGTTAATCAGGCCGACTGAGAGCAACCTGCCAGCAGATTACCCAAATGTAATGACTGCAACAGTGAATACACTTGAACATCTACATTTATGGTAAGTGTACACAACTGTACTTTTCAAATCCCAATCTATCCAGTTCTGACAATAACTTATCCAATAGTACCTTCTCCATTATTTTTCCACAACATGAAAGTAGACTTATGGGTCTGTATGACTCTGGGTTTGTCCTATTCCCCTTTCCCCTTAGACAGGTTTAATAATCACATCTCCATTCTTGAGGAATCCCCTCCATATTTATATGACCTAGTGAATAATAGATATAATGGTACCATACGTTCTTGCTGAAGTATTCTCAGGTCATTGTTGCTAATTCTGTCTCCTCCCTTTGCTTTGTTTGGATCCAGTTTGCACAGTTCTTTTCCAATGTAATCTAATTGAACTCCAGTATCTGGTGTTACCTGGATATCACTAGGTCAACTTATCACCCCTTTTGTTGAGCCAAACTGTTTTACATAAGATTTTGTAAATATAGCTATAATCTGTTGTGTCCAAGAATAAATTTTAGAATATGCACAAGTTTATCAATTTGTGTCCTTTACTCCTTCCACATGTAATGCATCTATAAAAAGGTCTCCCATTATGCTCAATATCTTTATAAAAATGTTCTTCAAATTTTTCTTATTCTTCTCACACTATGCTTAATCTGTTTGTCCAGCTTGTTGATTGCAGTTTTCAAAGTTGCAGTTCAACCTCTCTTCCATTTCTTATATTTTTTGTCTCTCACCTTAATCAGATATCTTGTTCATATGGAAATATATCACCCTGATGTTGTATGGCTAGATCCTGATAAACATTTTTTTGATTTTTTGCACTCACACAATTTCTCTTTCAAAACTTTTCAGATTCCATCTGCAGTTTTTCCACTGAACACCTCACTCCAGTTAGATTTACATAGTGACTGTTTTGCTTCCATGTACTTTGTAATTAATTTTCTGTGCATTGGTTTAGATTTCAGTTTGGCAGAATTATCTAGCAACAAAATAACCTTTGTAACCCCATGATCATTGCACATCAATGGTGGTAAAACTTGACTTGAACTAACAGTAATTTCTTTAGGAACACAAAAAAATGTCTAGTATGTTCCATCCTCTGGTAGGTATTTTTGCAATCTGAAGCAATTGGTGTTCCCAAATATACATTGCAAATAATTTCCATTTTCCAAGTTACAAGCTGGTATATTAGAAAAACGAGAGAATGAACCAAAGAATTAAATACACTACAGGCCAAAATAGACACACTAAAGTTAAATCTAAATCCAAATTACATTATCAGTCAGTCTGAACATAAAACAAATACAAAATATGTTGAAATACTAAATCATACAATTTCAATAAACCTGGAAAAACTTATACTTCAGGTATATTCAGTAACCCTTTAAGCTTGCATAAACTTGCTCTTAGATCAAAGAAAATGACTAAACTAAATCATATCAAAGAAATTATAACACATATAAATAAAAAAGAAAGAAGAACAGATATTAAAGGTATACTTGAGGGAGTTGAAATATTTTATGAAAATATAAATAATACAAATAAACTAGGTAATAAGGATATAGTTGAAACTTTTCTAAGGGAAAACATAAATAAAATAAATGAGCAAATAAAATGATAGACCATTCACTTTAACAGAAATAAAAGGTCAAATAAAAAAGTTAAAAAAATAATAAGGCACCAGGGTTAGATGATCATGCCAGAACTATATAAGATACTACCAGATGATGCAGTTAAAATATTAGATAAGGTCTATAGAGAAATAAAAATGACTGCTGAAGTCCCCCATCACGAAAATATTCCCTTATATCACCTATTTTAAAACAAGATAAGGATCCTACAAAGTGTTCATCATACAGACCCATTTCACTTTTAAATGTGGGCTATAAGATGTTCATGTCCATTTTAGCTAACAAAATTAATTTACTTGTATCTAAACTCATTAGCAATGATCTAGCTGGTTTTATTTTAAATAGACAAGTACAAGTTAAAATAAGACTACATATAATAATAGACTATGCAAATAAAATGAAAAAGAACTTTCTGTCATTAGTTTTGATTTAGATGAGGCTTTTGACTTGGTTATCTCTGTTTAACATGGTGTACAATTTCTCACTTGAGCTAATAGCATTCATTTCTAAGTTATATAATAACTGTTGAGCTTATGTTAAATATGTTCTTTTCTTCCAGTTCCTTTAAAGTACAAAAAGGCACAAAACAGGGCTGTCTATTATCAACTTTACTTTTTGTATTAGCTATAGAATAGTAATAAGAGCATTAACGGTATCAAATTAAAAGAAGATTTCGAACTAAAGATTCAACTCTTTACTGATGATATTTTACTAACAATGAAACCATGTACAAAGCTAATTCACTACGGAGAAGGAAAGATCACTGGATACAATGTAGGAACAAATAAAACTTTTAATGTATAAACACTGCACAGAATAGAATTTAGTTGTAGTACGCAAGATAAGTGCTTTCAGACAATGCCTTATTCAGATTTCATGGTGTTCATTACTTTTGTTTAAGCTGAGCTGACCTAAATTTTCCGTTGGAGCACTTTCTGAATATTTTACTAACAATAGAAAATAAAGAAGAATCATTGGAATGTATAATTAGTTCTGTGAGTCAGTTTGACGAACTCTCAAACTTAAGACTTAATCATAATAAAACAAGTGCATTACTAATTATAAATTAAAAAAAAATCAAACAGAAATATTCCAACTTCAATTGGAATAGTAATTAAATACCTTGGTATAACCATTATATCTAATAGTAAAGAAATGAAACAAACTTTCAACAGGTTGTTGATAAAATTTAAGTTTAGTCAAAATTGGAGAAACTTTTTCTTTACCATGGAAGAACAATTAATGCTTATTAACTTGTAATTTTCCCTAAAATATTGTTTGTCTTACAATCTTTAGTACTATCTCCACCAAAAAATTGATGAAGAGGATAAATAATAGTCTACTTATTTTTTTTTTTGACATCCTAATAAACCAAGAGTTTCCTTTGATTGGTACAGAAAAGGATAATGGTAAAATAGGATTCCCTGATATTCAATTTGCATGCTACTTCAACGATTGTAAAAGTTATAGCATTGTGGATAAATAGATCTTATGATTCAAACTGGAAACAAATGCATTAAGAAATATTAGTAAATAAATATATCACAACCAGTCATAAAAAATAGTCCCTAATAGTTTTATCTGGTTATTAAAAGATTTTTATGTAAATGGAATTACACCCTCTTCTCAAATTCCCTATTTAAATAACATAGTTCCAAAAGTTCACATATTCTCTAACCATTGTATTAAAGACTTAATATTTTCTGTTTCCAAATGCATATACAAATGACTAAAAAACTCATAATTTAAACAGAATGCTAGTATTGTAATAAAATAACTAATTTATTGGCATCAATTCTTAAATGGTACTGATATATAGCTATATCTATATCTATCTATAAATATATATATATATATATATATATATATATATACACACACACTCATAAAATGTATCTATATATATGTACTTATGTGTGTGTGTGTATACACACACACACACACACACACACACACACACACACACACACACACACACACACTCTGCTGAAAATTTAAGGTCCAAATACCCAAATACAATCAGGATTCTGAGAATTGGTTCATTTTACAAATATTTAGAGACTTTGTGAACACCAAGATAAATGAGATATTTAACCTTCATAAGAAATTGTTCCTAAAATTTATTGGAATTCTTAATAAATGTCAATAATAATGTGATGATTAAAAATTCATATTTGTCACAAATTTATATAATTCTGAAGTTAGATTTCATATAGTTAGACAATTCCTAATGAAACTATTCCTTAAAAATTAATAATGAAGACTTCTCTGAAGAATACAAGAAAATAATATTAAAATCTGTAGATAAAGTCGCATTTTCATTATATTGGAAAATTTTCACTTGGAAATTCTTACACAGAGCTTTTGTCACTCCTAACAAAGTTACAATTATGTATAAATCAAATGGAATTAAATGCTGGAGATATGAGTCTGAAATAATAGCTGATTGGGCGCATATGTTATATGAATGTGAAGTTATCTCCCCTTTTTGGAAAGAAGGTAATAACTTCATTCAAGTTCTATAATTAGATAGCTGTAATATTTCTAAATCTTGGGTTTACTTAATGCTCTGATTCCTGTCATAATTCCAAAAGGCCAAGTGCTTCTTCCTTGGTCTGTTCTTGCTATAGCCAGAAAAGTAATTATTTAAAATTGGAAAATTAAGTTACCCCATCTAGTGTTTAATTTATTAGTATGGCAAAATGTGTTTCCAGTAGAGAATTGCATACTGTAAAGATGAGAACTACTAATATTACACATTCATATAAATCTTGTCTTAAACTCAAAGACTTGCTTGAAAAGTATTAATTGTTGATATGCATATCTTTGATGTATTGATCAGCTGTGGTCCTATGTAATTACTTACTTGTTTATTTTATAACTGAATTATTTATCTGTAGCTTTAAAACTAAATAAATTAAAAGTAAAAAGGAAAATATTGGCTTTATCAGAGTTCAGTCTGATGCCTTCCTAAGTCAAGGAATGCCTCATATACATGAAGATCAAATGCAAAGTTGTTTTTCTTGCAGTTTTTTTTTAATTTATTTTTTTTTTTTGCACTGGTTAAGGTCTCATCATGCATTTTGAGCAGTTGTGCTCAACTTGTAGTTCACTATATTGCTCTTTCAAAAATATATTTTTGTGTGTTTTATATGTATATATATATATATATATATATATATATATGTGTGTGTGTGTGTATATATCTATCTATATATATATATATATATATATATATATATATATATATAAAATACACCCATATGTATGTGTCAGATATAGATACACTTACACATGGTTGTAGATATATATATATATATATATATATATATATATATATATATATATATATATATATATATAATCTCCATTGTGCAGGTCACAGCTGGACATTACAAAGCCAGATTTGTCATGGCCACCTGCCAGAAACAGATTCCTATACACATGAAAATTTCTTTTCTTTTTTTTTTTTAAATCCTCGACTAATTTAGACATGCTGGGGTGCAGGATATCCCCTACATGGTAGGAGTGACTGGTTATAAAGCTTCCTCACAGAAAAAGATAACTTCTCCATTACCTCTGAGTTTCTCAGATACTGTTTTGGCCATTGAGCTGTACCAAAAATGACACTCCACTATTTTAGCTTTCCTAAATGGCACTGTAATTGTTTATATAACTAAACTTTTAGTTCTTACGAATGCTAGTTCCGGTAGAGCCTTGCTGTATTTTTAACAGTACTGTGATCTCTCATCATGCAGTACTGCTCTTAACTGTGCATATCAGTATATTTTATTTTTATGTTATATTTGTTAAATGGATAAGGTCTGTGGATGCAAGTGTCTCTTTTCAAGGAAACACAGTAGTGCACTATTATGTTAACCCTGCTCAAAATCGCACAGTAGGCAAAGGGGGGTGGGGGGCAAGAATCAAACCCCATACCCTGGAGTACAGAAAGCAGTTCATTAACAGCTCAGAACTGTAATCCTCTGCGCTGTCTGTCTAGTTGCAGTGTTTTCCTACATGAGGTGGTCAAAGATAACTCCTACATTTGCTGCACTATAATCTCTGATGGGACATGCCATGGATCTTGTGTCCCATATTGTGTGTTTAATTTGCATTCAAAGTTCAAATGCCACACTGGAAGGTCTTCTGGCTTCTAAAGCTCATGCCTTGCTTTATCTACCCCCTCTAGTGCATCCACTCTGTTATGAGAGAGTTTCAGACCACAGCAAACTATGGGTTCATAGGTAAGTACTAGACTAGCAGCTCTTCTTGACCATTTTAAGTCTAGCCAGTTACTGTTGTAAAGAATCAAACCCTATACATCTCATCTCTGAGGTAAACACCTTAACCATTATGCCAACCCCTGACCATGAACATCACATTTCTGAGTCCTGCCCACTAATATTATTGGTGGTGTTGAACATTAGTTGTAGCATCTGGTGTCTATGGCATACCAGTGGTTCATCTTTCTTTAGTGGAATGATGGACATTTGTCACTTTGGAGTATCCCCTCTCTGTCATTTGTTGACTTACCCATTGCTTTATCACTTCCATACTCCTTAGTTTACCAACCAAGGGTCAGACAGCTTGCTGATGTTTTGAGAGACCATATCTGCTGCCTGTTTTTTCATGATGTCTGGCTTGACCTTTCTTGATGAGACCACAGTACCTTAGGCATACCGCTCAACCTCTTAGAACAAGAAATCTTGACAAAGCCATAAATAATGGGGGGGGGGGGGGACAAAGGCCCAAAACTAGGAACAATTTTTAAGTATTGCTGTTACAAACTTAGAAAGTTGATAGAATAACAGGCTTTACATTAACATTGATTTTCTAAAGGGTATGAAGTTTGAAAATGAAATGTATATCATTATGTTATGACTTCAATTCTCAATGAGTTGCCAGAAAACCCAAATTTTATGAGGAAAAGAACAAAAATATGAGGCAAATATCTGGACAGTTGAGAGATATGGCCTTAGGCTATGTGATAACTAGATTCTCCCTACTCTTGTATAGTCAGTCTGTCTGCATAGGTCAGATAGACTGGCCTGTATTTCCCAACTTCTTTTATTTTCCTTTTTAGTAAAATATATTTCTTGGTGTTTGGAGGCTTAGCTTATCTTCACTGATTTGTTAAAAGATTCTTACATTTCAGCATCTACCTCTCAATATTCCTTAGGCTTTAGGAGGGTTTCCATTTGACACATTGTGTTATCAGCTGTTATTCCTTCCATTTTCATAGAATCATTTTGAGTAAAATTATGTGTGCTGTTATTTGCATAATACTGTGCCTTTTATGTATCCAGTATGAGTTCTAGAAAGAGAACTTGCCACTTATTGTATGAGTTAAATTAATTGAAAAATGCCCCAGATGAAGCTGTGGGTAAAAATCATAAAAAACACTTTTTTTTGTAAGGGGGCAACAACCTGCAGCCCTGTAATTGGGAATTTGCCCACACAACCTTTAAAAAAATCAACACCATAGTTGCACATTTTAAGGAGAATAGAAAGCACCCAGAATTAGAGAAAGATGTCTGACAACTGTGATCTCATAATAGGGCCAACCAGAAATGAAAACTGTTTAAGGAGCTGCATTTTGGGGAACTTCTGTAGTTTTCATCAGCTTGGAGATATTCCACCTTTCACTAATATCAAACCCATTCTCATCTCTAATCTTCCTCATCGGAGGAAAGTACTGGTTTACAATGTCAAGCTTGCTGGTGCATTGCCTTTTTTTTCACTTTCATTCCTGCAAAAGGTTTGATTCTCTTCCCTGCACTGATGTTTCCTTCCCTTTACCAACCTCATTGTATTTCTCCAAGTTTCTTCCTTCTCCATTGTTTTAATCCTTTGACACTTCCTCAGTGCTGCTTTCCTGTATCTCTTAGTAAGTCTCTTAATACATAATTATCTTCTTCTGTCCACACTCATTTAAATATTTCCCACCACTCCTCGGCCTTGGATTTCTTCCCATAAGAAGCCACTCATGCAACTCCCAAATTTCTTCAGATCCTCCACCTAAAAAGTTGTTTTATTCTAGCAAACAAAAGTCAAAAAAAGAATCATTAAGTACTTTTTCATCCCTTCTTTAATTAGGGACTTCATCAGAACAGTCTGACACAAATTTAAGAACTGTTTAAGTACCCTCAGTATGTCCCGGTTTCTACATATCTATTGGGTAATAATTCACAAATAAATAAGTACAGACCCTTAAAAAAAAACTATATCCCTAATTTTCACATTACTATTAACAGAAAATATCCCGTCTGATAAAAAGTACACTAAAAACATCTTATAACATTAAAAACATTGATAAAATGCATACAATGCTACTATCCAGTCCATCATATTCAAGTCTTAAATTCCCTTAACTTCAAAACACTGTTAATTGAAAACACATAATTTAATCTGCATTTAATATGAGTTGCCCCCTCTCCTCCCTTGCTTCAAGCCTCTCCTCTCATGGGCCACCTCTGGAGTTGGTCAAAATCTTTTTTTTTAACAAAAAATACTAAATTTATGGTCTGCATTATGTTTGATATATTTAGACAAAGCATTCTGCATGCATCCCTTTTTAATATCAGACGTATGTTTGTAGATAAGTTCCTATATACTTTTGGTGTTATCCACATAAAGGGCATATCACCACATATACAATTCCTTTAGTATTACAATTGTAGTAGATTTTACTCAAAATTTTGAACGAATTATTAATGTATACAGATTCACCCTCCAATGAATATGAATCCTGGCTACATGTATTACATTTATATGTTCCCTTTTGGAGTCTATTTGTATTATTTATTGTTTTTATTCCCTACAACTATTATCTTACAATTCAAGTTCTATATATACATTTGGGTACATCTCTCCGCACCTTACTCAAATTGTCAGAGCATAAAAAACCCCAGTACTTGTAAATAGTACTCCTAATTTCAAAACTATCAATACTATGAATCATCATAAATGCCTAATGCATAGCCCATATAAGCTTAGTATCTTTTTAGTCAGACATGTATCCTTTTCACCCAGCAAGGGTTTAAATAATCCTAGTTTCCTTTTATCCATGACTTGTGCAAGTAAATTAACCAGTTCAGTTGGATAACCTCTTCTAACTAACACATTTTAATATATCTGTATGGTACAACAAAGTTATGTCTTCAGAAACCATCCTAGCTAATCTCACCAACTGGCCTTTTATAATGGCTTTCTTTTGATTGTAAGGATGGCAATTAGAAAAATGAAGTAGCACATTAGAATATGTAAGTTTCCTGTAAATATTCAGTTACATTTGTTTTGGCCATATTTTTTCCTAAATTCCACATCCAAATAATTAATCTTATCCATTAAATATTCATATATATTTTAAAAAGTTGTAGAGGAATTAATGAAATCAATAAACAAATTTTAACGTCTCCAGTGTTTGTTTGTTTGTGTCTTTCGGCTTTACTTCTCCAGTGTATCACACTAAAATATACATATATCATCCCAAAACCCCAATATCATAACTAAATTGACATAAACTGGAGCACATGCTGCTCCCATAGCTACTCCCTTCATTTGCTGAAATATCTCCCCTTCAAAGTAAATAAAATTATTCCTCAAAATAACTTCCATCAATTGAACTAATACTGGAATCTCTCTCATTGTTAAATGCAAAAACATGGGGAGAATTTCACAAACCAATGCAACCTTGTAGAATGTGTGATCTATGAATCTATAAATGACTGTATATAAATATTTAACATCTGTAGTAACCAGATCTTATCATCCTTTTAACAATCAGTTGTAATCTGTGTTAAAAACCCATGAGCCTTCTAACAGGGAAACACGGCACCATAAGATTTTAATTTGCACTCAATATATCTAGTGATGAAATTATTTATTTTTTTTGCATAAACTATTTATCTTAATGGGGGGGGGGTTATTGAGATCTTTATGCATTTTTGGTATACCAAAAACACCAGGAGTAAATGGATTTTACACTAATCAAAAATTCTGCACACTTGCATCTATTTGCCCTTGCACTGAAATATCATATAATAATATATCAGTCTTCTTACAGGGCAGAATTGATTTGTTTATAAAAACCCTAAAATATGTATCCTCATTTAATACAGTTTACATTTTTATAAAATATTGCATTTGTTTCATAACAACAAAACCACTCCATTTATCCAGTTTCATCACCTTTAATTCTGGATTATTACAAATGCTCTTCAACAACCATATTCAGACTTGGTTAAATTATATTGCTGTTTAGCTCTCATTATATAACAAATTTGTAATATCCTTTGCTCACATTTTTTTCAAATAATTGAACTGTAGGATGTAACAGAGGATTAGAAACACTCCTGCCCTTCTTGAACCCTTTAGGAGGCAACAAACTATACCAGATTCCTTGTGGAAAAATAAAGCTAAATTAAGCTGCCTCACAAATAACTTCAGATTAACAAGGACATCTGATAGGTACAAATATAAAATCTTTTTTCAAATAATTGTATATGGTCCTTAACCAAGACTATATTACTTTTTTAAAATTATGACTATCTGCTCATTCTCTGCCCTCTATTTGAAAAATTCCCTCTCCCTCTCTCTGTCCCTTGTTTGTAGGACCCAAATAAACAATCCAGTTCTGATTTTATCCATTCCTTTTCTGGTAACTGGATTGTGATTTTTTTCATAATCCTCTCAGAATGTTGGAGGCGAGGCTAGTCTAAAGGGACCTCATTAACATGTTCTTGTGCAATAAGTTGAAATCCATCCCCTAAATCTTAATTATTAACTATATCAGTCTCAATAGGTTCATAGGTAGGTACTAGGCTATTGGCCCTAGGGCCTATATAAGCCTAGTCAAATGGTACCCTGGCTTTTGGCACCCAAGAAAATTATTTAAAATTATATAAAATTATTTCTTAAAAATATGGCTGTAGATAAACTCTATGGTTATCATGATCTTGCCTATCCTTATCCATTTTATTTTAGTTTTCCTAGCTTTTATATCCTTAAATAATGCATCCATTTTATTAAAAATATTGTTGTGTCTATGTTTGTAAGTCTTAAATAGCAAATCCTGAGTAATTGAATCATCCAGTTTAGTAATTTCCAATAGTAATGTCTCCATTATTTTGTCATTGGACCAAGCTATCACCTCCATTGGTTCATATTCTTGTTTGTCAAATAACCTCAACAACTCCTTATGTAAATCCAAGTCTGCAGAGAGTCCTGTGGGAAACTTCCAATATCTCAAGCCTTCCTGGACTGTATTCTGTTTAATGCATTCACAAAATATAACTTTTCTGAATGCAGTTTATGGTATTTTTGCAACTTTTGTTCAAAAAATTATAATTCCAATGGTAATCCAAAAATTATTACTCACGAGTCACAGGCAAAGAAGTTTTAATACACCAAAAATAAAAACAGACAACAGTTTTAGTGCGCTTTCGTCTCGTATCCCGAGACTTCCTCAGAATCAATAATAACTCAGTTTACTCCAGTTTAAATACTCATTGTGGCTAGCAATCAGTCATCATGGCAATAAATCTTAATAGCTACATATTGTCATAGCAATGCAATTAATAAATATATTTCCTTACGTAATCATTCATTTGTCAACAAACATATATATACTTAAATGTAGTTAAATGTATATCTAGGGAAAATTCATGTTACTTATTCAATTTCTGGGAAGGCATAGTATAAACCAATATATGTGTGTGTATGTATATATATATATATATATATATATATATATATATATATATATATATATATATACATACATATATATATATATATATATATATATATATATGTTAAAATATGTGTATATATAAGATAGATAGATATGTAAAACATATATGTAATTGCGCATTAAAAATGAACAATAAAATGTAAACACCATACAAAACATATGTGTACAAATGTACACATATGAAAAGCAACAATTATAAATATAAAGTAATAAATATGTATATATATATAATAGTTAATATATGTAATAACTAAATGTAATATATTAAATGATTGTGGGCTAGCAATTTTGAAAGCAATGATAGAAAACAATGTTAGTATTATGGAAAGTGTTAAGATTGACATTGATAGGTTAAAAGATGAAATTAGTAATGATTTATTATTTACAGTTACTGAATACAAGAACATATACTGCAGGGTACTGCATGATGTTGATTATGATATTTCAAAGAATTATAAGAGGAAAGTGAGTAAAATTGAATGAGATATAGTAGACTATAGGGAAGGCAGAGCTTATGTTAATTTTAACAGGAGGAGGTATGATAGGTACGTACCACGTTTTAATAATGAAGAACAACAACAAAGTGGGAATTATACATCTAGTAATGATCCAGAACATAGGTACCAAAGCGATAGTTTTCACTATAATAATAATAATTATAATGGCTTTTGAGAAGTAGTAACCAGAGAAATTGAGGACCCTTTAGGGGAGGGACATGGACCAAGGAGGTCGGAAAGAATCGGGAACCAAAACCGGCAGCACACTTATGCAGAGGTAACGGGCAATCAAAATGTGAGACAGGCCGTGGGAGGTACAGGAGATAGATCCCATTATTATTTGTAATACAAATCGTTACATGTGTAGCAAGGGTGATGGAAAGGGGACGGATTGTGATACCACCACCATTTGTACTTTTGATACCTTTGATCTAAATCATGAAGAATTTTTTAGAGGCAATTTATGTAGTTCATTTGAAAATACAGGTAATAAAGGTAATAATAGCAACAATAAATATACAATTCATACATATAATAATTTTAATATTTATAATTATACAGATATGGAGATTACACAAGGATTTTTTGGATTATTTACAAAGGGATTCAGTTTTGTGCCAACAAGGAAACCTAAAATTGAAAAAAATAGTATTAGATATAAAATTATTTACTAGAAATTTGAATTTAGGAATTTTATTTCAGGATCAATATCACAATTAAATGAAAGTATTGAAAAGAAGAAGTATATACAATCCACCCCTACAGCAAGATATCCAGAATTTTGAAATGTGTGTCCTGAATATGGTGAGGGACGACTATAAGAAAAGAGATGGGCTAATTAATAATAATAATTTGACAACGGAGGAAGGTAAAATTCTTGAATTACTGAAAAGTAATGAGAAATTAAGAATTATGAAGCCAGACAAGGGGGGAGGGGTGGTCATCATGGATAAATGGGATTATACCAACAGGATGATGAAAATTCTAGACATGGAAAATAGATACCGCATTATCTCTAGGAATGAAATTAATATATTATATAGGAGAATTGACCTCATATTAGAGGATAATCTTATGCAGGGACTTTTTGACATGGATTTGTACAATTTCCTGAGGGTACCCAAACCAATTATACCTGAAATCTTTGGGATTCCAAAGATACACAAACAGGTCGAAGACCCCCCCCCCTCCCCTTGAGACCAATAGTGACATCTCAGGCATCTAAGACACAAACATTAGCCATTTATGTGGATACTAAACTAAAACATTTTCATTTGCAGTATCCACATATATTAATAGACTCCTGGGACTTCTTAAATAAATGTAATACTATACCATTCCAAGATAATTACTTGTTCCTAACCATAGATGTTAAAGATTTGTTTTCGGTTATTCCCCACATGCAAGGCCTAGAATGGTTTGAAAAAATGCTTACCGAATTTAATATGCTTAATGCAGATGAGTATAGGTTAGTCCTAGAGAGCATGGAATTGGTCCTCAAATATAATTTTTTATATTTTCAAGGGGACATTTATCATCAGCTCGATGGAGTTGCAATGGGTTCAGCATGTGCCCCAATTTATGCAAATATCATTATGTTGTACTGGGAATTAACATATGTTTTTGGTTCTAAGTTTCAACAACATATAATAAAATACTTCTGTTTTTTGGATGATATTTTTATTATATGGGATGGGATCATTGAAAATATTAATCCATTTATTGATTATTTAAATGGAAGTACTAAGTTCCTTTAATTTACTTTTGATTACAACAAAGACGAGGTACATTATTTAGATGTTAGGATTTATAAGGATTATATAAAGAAGACATAGAAATCCAGGATTTACAGAAAGGAATGCTTCTCAAACACTTATTTACATTACCAGAGTGACCATCCAATATATTTAAAAAAGAATGTTATAAAAGGGCAGATGATTAGAGTTTCGAGAATGACATCTGACAGAATGGAGTTCATGGAAGAGATTGAAGTTTTTTATAATATGTTTAAGGAGAGGGGATATCCAGCAAAGATGATTAAGAATATTAAAAAGGAAATTATCAAGAGTCGTGACACTAAATTTGGTCCACTTCTGATGTACGATAAAGACTAGAATACACATACTACCGCAATACATTTAGAGGGCAACCAGATAGAAGCTATTGATGCCATAACAAAAGTAGTTGAAACACCCCGACTAATTTTGACATATTATGCTGGAATAGGATGGATGAAAAAATGTATTAGTGGAATTTGGAATATGTTTAGTAGGATGACAAACAGAACGACAATTTTCCAACAACCCCTAAGATTTAGCCATAGGAGAAACATGAATCTTAAAAATATCTTTGAGAAGAAGAGAGGTGTTATGGATGAAGGGGCACATACAAAAAAAAGGTACCCATAAATGTGGTAGATGTGCACGATGTCCATTTTTAGCTGGTGATAAAGAATTATTTATTCCTGAAATTGGCCTTAAATTGAAAAGCTATCGTTACTCCAGTTGTTATACAAAAGGAGTGGTCTGTTTAGCATATTGTAAGAAGTGTTGGGCCTACTATGTGGGGAAAACCGAAAGGAATTTAAGAACTCGTATCTATGAACACATTAGAGATATTAACAAAAAGAATGAAAATAACGCACTTTATAGGCACACTTTGAAATGTAAAAACATGAATATTAAGTTTTGGGTATTAGAAGAGGTGAAACAAAGAGAGAGGGGTGGTGATTGGGAGATGTTTTTAGAATATCGAGAGCTGATATGGCAGATTAGATTGGACTCATGCTCTCATTTGGGCATGAATGACCATATTTCTTTAAAACCTGCCTTGAAATTATTGGCATTGAACCCTAAGTGATTATATTAATTTGAATTTTCATTTTTATCCTTAAATTTGAAGGTTGTGAAGTTTCACGCTTTACCTAAGTAGTTGTTTATATTATTGCATTTATTTATTTTATATATACTATACATATTTTTATTTTGTTATTACATATATTAACTATTATATATATACATATTTATTATTTTATATTTATATTTATAATTGTTGTTTTTCATGTGTGCACATTTGTACACATGTTTTGTATGGTGTTTACATTTTATTGTTAATTTTTAATGCGCAATTACATATATGTTTTACATATCTATCTGTTTTATATATACACATATATTTTAACATATATATATATATATATATATATATATATATATATATATATATATACACATACATATATTGGTTTATACTATGCCTTCCCAGAAATTGTATAAGTAACATCAACTTTCTCAAGATACACATTTAAGTACATTTAAGTATATATATGTTTGTTGACAAATGAATGATTACGTAAGGAAATATATTTATTAATTGCATTGCTATGACAATATGTAGCTATTAAGATTTATTGCCATGATGACTGATTGCTAGCCACAATGAGTATTTAAACTAGAGTAAATTGAGTTATTGATTCTGAGGAAGTCTCGGGATACGAGACGAAAGTGTGCTAAATCTGTTGTTGTTGTCCATTTTTATTTTTAGTGTATTAAAACTTCTTTGCCTGTGACTCGTGAGTCATAATTTTTGGATTACCATTGGAAGATTAGTGGAGGACAACCTTTATTGTGCTGGTCAGCGGAGCCATTCATAGTGGTTTTAGAGTGAGTTGTGGAGTTTTTTGGTTTAAAAAATTATAATTGTTGATCCAGAGTCCCTCTTTTCATTGTAGAATTAAACTCTGTATTTCCTTAATTATTCATCAATCCCACCATGAAACATGTTACCTGCAACACCACCATAAATCCCTACAGAACGACCACCAGTAGCTGATGAAAATGCAAGTAACTCTGTTCTCTCTTTCTGTTGTGGAGTTCACTGCACAGTCATTATGATGTATTTTCTTGGGATGACCCAGTATATATTTGTGTTTCATTCACTGTAGAAGTATTATTAACTAGTTGTGGTGGCAATCTGTCTTAGTCAATTGCAAAGTAATGTGGTTCATGTTGTGAAACAGGGCTGTCAAATCATCAACTTCATGTTTCCCAACAACTTTCACAGCATTCATCACAGCTCTTCCTATTGATCAACACAAACCAAATACCAGACAGAATATGTCTGAATTAAAAAAAACTAGTAAAACATAAAAAAAAAAAAAAAAAAAAAAAAAGAATTGTTAAGAGCTTTCAACCCCTTCTTAATTAGGGACTTCATCAGAACAGTTGCACACAAATTTGCAAACTTTTTAAAAGCAATGGTATTTGATAAAAAGTACACTAAAACTGATTAATAGCATTAATAACATTAATAAAATACATACAATACATACGGTGCATGTAGTGATGTATGTGATGTAATGTCTTATTGTTTTATGTATTTATTTTTTTGAAGAGTTTGGGTAGGAACTGTTTGAAATGACTTAAAAAACTAACTATACATATACGTTCACATATATATTGTGTATATATATATATATATATATATATATATATATATATATATATATGTTGTTGCTTCTCCCGGTTAGGGGTCGCCATTGCGGAACTCCGGTCCGCTAATGATTGGTAGCTGATTTTTTTACGTGCCAAGTTACCAGCCCTGATGCACAACCTTCAACAAAGGTATGCCCATTCACGTATGTCTCTACGCAGAAGACGCTCTAGCTGAGAATCAAACTGGACAGCGTCTTACTGTGAGGCGACAACTCTACTATATATATATATATATATATATATATATATATATATATATATATATGAGAGAGAGAATAAATAAAATGAGCTTCTGAAATGCAGTGAACTGCTCCAGGGTCCAGGGAGACGTATTTCAGCAGAGGGTTACATAGAATCATTGAAGTACAACAAATATGCATTGTACATAGGATCTCTAAAATATTTATAAAGGTCAATGAGAAACAAAGTATGCATGTTAGTGCTAAAGAAAACATGCAGACAGTGCAGTTACAATGGGAATTGGAGCATAAAAATGTGGTATAGTAGGCATGTCAACATTAGGATGCTTGGTGGAAATATTTACATAGTAGCAACAGGCACTTGTTTGAAGCAAATTATCATTTGCAATATCTATAATACTTGCACACCATTTAACATTATTCACCAATATGTTAATTAGCCTCGAAAAAAAGCACCAAAAGTAAATGCAGCATGAATAAAGATAGTGTTCAGGTTATTAGGCTGTGCTGAAAACAAGTACTTGAAAATCCAGCACATAGAACTCTTATTTCCTGTTTAAATTCTAGATTAGGTGTCAGTAACATTGCAAAATTAATAGCTGGAATATCACATTATATGTTAAATTTTAGATAATAGAAAGCCTGTTGTGTCTGTGGCCAGTTTTGTTTATTTATTTATTTTTAATGTCGTACCTTTTTTCTGATCTCTCGCATTTCTGGAGGATGCATAACATTTTTACTCTGGTTAAATGGCATGCCCATTGTCTGTCTCACATTTTTTTTTTTGAAAGAAATATTTATTATAACAGTTGTGGAAATATAACTCCAGAAAGTGAATTGAACTTGTGTATATTTGACTGCCTTAGTCTAACAATTTGTACTGCCAGATGGAGACATTCACAGGAAATTCAGTAGTACCCACCAAGCAGATCCATGCAGGGTTTCACAAGTGCAGCCTTTCTCCTGCTAAATTTATTCCTTATCCCTATATCACTGTCTTCCTGTTTTCCTTACTAATCATCATGTGTTCTATGCTAATTTCATATATTCTGTAGTTACCCTTCATACTCATTGACAAAATATCTGCAGAGCTCACTGGGCAGCCTCACACAGGGATTGCAACAGAAGTACAGGCTTTACTATGGGAAAATTCTGAGTATGTAACTGAAATCTTTGTGAGAACTGTACCTGTAAGTTTCATTTGATTTAAACTGCACCACAACTGATGATACAAAACTCAAAAAACAAAAAGTACCAGTACTATCAAATGACACAGACGATTGTCTTTTTATTTAAAATACATATGAATTCTATCAAATAATGTATATGATAAATAGTGATTTTATAAAACGTGTTGTAGTTACCTATATGTTAAAAAACATTTTAAATTAATTGTGTCATTTAATCCTGGGGGCTTGTCAGCTCCCAGGTATAATTGCCAATATGCCTCTTTGCACTCTAGTATGTTATTTAAATCCCCACTGAAACTAACATTGTCCACTTTGTCTAACACAAAGAATTCAAACTTTTTGAATTCCTTGCAACTAGTAGAATGTCTAAATAAAGCATTAGATTTATCACTTTTCTTTATGGCCAAATTGTGCTCATAAATGCGCCTTTTTAAGTTTCTTTTTGTCTTGCCAATATACTATTGTTTACATGTCACACAACTTGCTACATAAACAATCAATTCGCTGTTACAATTGTAATAATCTTTTGCCCAAAATGTCTCATTAAATTGCCCTAAAGTAACAAAGGAAGTGTTACTGATGTGCCTACACTGCCTACAATTGTTACAACTATAGGTTCCCTTTTTTATTGTACATGCTCTTGATGGTTTTTTTGATAATGCTTCTTGATACTCTAACATACTTTTGATGTTTAAAGTCTTCTTTCACACAGGGATTACAACAGAAATACAAGCTTTACTCTGGGAAAATTCTGAGTATGTAACAGAAATCTTTGTGTGAACTGTACCTGTAAGTTTCATTTGATTTAAAGCTCACTAACCTGTATGCTGTGTATAGCCCCTACCCGATGTTGGCATCCCTACAACAGATGGAGCATATTTATGTATTCTCCAGGTTTCTCTTGCCACTGTACAGATTATATTTCATCCGAGCACACACCATTAAAGTTACCATATTTAGTATCTGGAAAACCAAGACCCAGGTATTCAGATCACCATCCAAGACATTCCCAGAAGCTGCTGCTTTTACCTGAAACCAGAGCAGATTATTGAATCACATAGGACAGCACTTTGGCATTGCTATCAGAAGGAAATGTTTTGATAGAGGGTGATCAATATAGCTGTCAGCTATTCCTACATCACCAGGAAGAAACTGGAAAGGTTTAGAGTAAAAGAACAAGAATTCAGCTCTTGACTAATGCCTTAGTTTTAGGTTAAGCCTGCTGCTGGTGTCAATGCCTCTGACCTGTCACATTCCCTCTGGTGAGAGGTTGTACAAATACCTATTTTCTTTGGATGGATTCAGATGAGATGGGACAGACTGACCCACCATCACTGGGATGAAAACCCAAAGGTTGATTCAATGTGTTCTGTCAATCCATTATTGAGAAAGCAGACCACTGTCTCATGTAGGTCTTTGTGTCTAACACTTATCCCCATGGTCATAGTCTGTCTCAACAGCTCTACTCCATTTGTGTCCACCTTGATTGATGTTAATCTCTTGAAGGGGATGAGATGGCCTTTGCACACCACTCCCATGCCTGTTAGGCTTGTATTATTAGTGCTGCATAGACTGATGTGAGATGACAGAATGAGATAGGAATTGCTCATTGTTGTAGTATCAGATTTCAAACTGTGGCAGTGGAAAGACAACTTGAGAGCATGGGGCCAAACACCCTACTAGTCTAGTCCATGATATCACCACATGTGCTTACAGAAAACATACAGTTGCTTGCCCTAAGACAAAGGAGCTTAAGTTCAAATAAAGAACGTTTAGTGACATTAGAAAAATTATTGCTGTCACACATTTTGAAAATGGCAGAAGATATGTCAATACTCACCTTATTACTTTTTCTACTTGGCCAGAATGATGTTGCTCTTCTTCTTTTTTTTTTTTACTCAAATGATTTTTATTTTGATGAAATAACACAATAATTTAATACATTCATAAAATTCAATAACTATTTACATTATTTACATTCAGCCTGACAAAAAGGATTCAGATAAAAACATTTGTAGTTAAATAATAAGTTAATATATAAACTAAGATAGTTAGGAAGAGTTTGGTTCCATCTGTAGGGTATCAGTCAAATTCAAGACTTTCCTCCACGGACTATTAACCAATGACTTAGGAAAAGTTCTTAACTCTTTAGTTCTTTTCTCCATTAGTATGCATTTCTTCAGTGATGACAGGAATTCCTCCATTGTGTGTGAAACATTAGAGTTCCATATTCTAATTATACACTTTCTGGCTATTTTTATGGTCATCTTTTTTCATATTATTACTATTAACAACATTCAATAAAATTAAAACTTTGTCAAAACAAATATATCAGTATAGATAGCTTGTACAAATTTGTTAATCTCATTCCAATATGGTTTAAAATTAGCACAGTCATAAAAAATATGAGACCAGTCAGCGCTAGTGGACAGATGACATCTCCAACATAACTTGGTGTTTGAAGGGTTCATTTTTGAGAGTTTCTCAGGTGTCAAAAAGGATCTGTGCAGAAATTTCCAATAAAAAATCCTCCAGAATTGTGAATAAGAAGTTAACCTGAAAATAAAATGTTTGTTTTATCTTCCATTGATAATGATACTTGAAACATTTATAGTTAGGTATTGCCAGTAAGAATCTTTAGGAGATGTCTTATAGACAAAGTGTTACATAGATATGATAATTCATTCTTAACATTGATGATATTACATAGAATTCCAAAAATCCAGTTTATAATTTTTGGTACGGTTTTGAAGAATGTTATGTATTATTCTACACAGATCCTTAGTGTATGCTGTGACACTCTGAAGAACCAACCAGTCATTAGGGGATAGGCCATAGGTTGACAATATGCTTTGTGTGTTCAAAGCTTGTTGGTTTTCAATACATTGCAACCAACAAAATAGGTTACTGTTTTCCCATAAACCAAAAATCCCTCTGTGTTTTATCAGGGAAATCTCTTGTAATAGTAAATGGTATTAAAAAATCTATAGATTTGTGTTAATGAATTTTCTAAACACATCAAAAATATTGCTCTTCTTGAAGCATTCCAGACAATTTCATTTAATTTGCCTTGTTGTTCTTTGCAATCTTATGGTCAGCTAGAGTGCATATACCCCAGGAGCAATAGCTGCAAACCTTCTTCTTCTTAGCCCACCCCACCCCTTTCATCCATTTCACTGTTGATAATTTGTTATATGTGAAGGTATTTAGCCCCTCTCAATAGTCATAGTCTTCATTCCCTCCTCCTCAACACTTGTTCTTCACTAAACATCAAACAGAGGTGCAAAGTCTCCAGCTGTTTTTATCTTTAGCTACATTGTGTGCAGCAAACAATGAGCAAAGGGGAATAAAAATATAAAATAGAATAAAATCTGCCATTGCAGAATAGTAAGCAGCATACAACTTCCACCTGTGGTGTATTCCTACACATAGTTTTTCTTGGAGAAACCGTCCAGTCCTTGAACAAGGGTGCCTATATGTTTACCTTATTTCCTTGGCTGTTCTTGATAATTAGCTAGGTTTAGCAGAGTCCCTTGGATTCTCCCCTGCTACTTTAAATTCCAATTGAAGGTTTCCCCCACCCCCAAGTGATTTCTCAGGTACAACACACCAAAAGTTTTAAAAACCCTGGATGCCATATTTGCTCTAATTGCAGCTGAAAGCCCTCCAGGTGTAGCATCTCTAGTAAGTGTCCCTGGACTAGCTGATTTTTTTTAGCTAAGTTCTGTCTGGAAAGTGTAGCCCCGCTCTGTTCGCTCCACTCACTTTGCTCTTCCCCACCCCCATTCCCACCCACCCCATATCATTACCTTTATACCTATCCATACAGCCACACCCCTTCACTTCCTCTCTAATCCCCCACCCCTCTACTTCCTGTTCTCATACTACCTCCCTTCTTTGCTCCTCTCTACACTTACCTACTATCCACTATCAAAGACTACTATACCTTCCTCCCATCCCTTCCTCTCATCCTGTTCGTGATATGTCACTTACAACTCAAACTATACTTTTACCTTCCCTACTTCTTATACTGTATCACCTCACCTCCTATCACTCACAATTACCTACCTCCTATTTCCATCCCTCATACACCACTCTTAACTCAAGTACTACACCACAACCCTATCTACTAATTTGTCCCTCCATCCTTCCCCCCACCACTCCTATTCCTAAAATAAAAATATCTCCCCCCTCCCCTTTAAAACAAAAAAAAAACAAAGTCTACTTACTCAAATTAAAACCCAATTACAAACCTCTACTTCTGTCTGGTGACATTCATCCTAACCCAGGCCCTACAGACACTACACTGAACAATAACCCCCCCTGTATCTAAACCTGCCAACCCCTCCAACCCACAAAAACAAGTACAATTCTGCTCCATCAATGTCAGGAGCCTTGTAAATAAAGTTCAAGAACTCCATGCTTTGATACCTAACTATACTCCTGACATAGTCACCCTAACTGAAATATGGTTAAAACCACACCATCTGGACAGTGAAATCATCCCTCCTGGCTATAATATCCTTAGATTAGATCGACCTAAAGGAAAAGGAGGAGGAGTCTCCATACTTTACTCCAATTGTCTCTCCCATATCCGTCCCACACTAGACTTACACTCCTTCTCATCAGCTGAACTCCTACTGACCACCTTCAAACTTAACAGTTTCAACACCATAACTGTGGCAGCAATCTATATTCCCCCTGGTGATAATATTAGCATACTTGAGAACATCCTATCTCACCTCTCACATACCATCCACAATTAAATAATTATACTGGGAGATGTTAATATTGATTGGCTTACAATACAAGCTCCCAACACTACTTCCTGTATAAACCTACATGGGTTTGAGCAGCTAATCATAACCCCAACCTACATTAATAAGTCTCACCTACCTAGCTCTCTTCTTGACTAGATATTGGTCTCCCACCCTCAAAACTATCATAACTCTCAAACCCTTCAAAATGCCCTCAATGACCACTGCCCTATAACAGTTACCAGACATACTCCCCACCTTATCAAACCTAACAAATTTATTACCACTCACTCACTTTCACATTTCTGTTCTAACTCCTTTATTCACCAACTCTCCAAAGTTAACTGGTCTTACCTCACCACTCTTCCTTTAGATGAAGCTGTGTACTCCTTCAACACTACATTCCTAAACATTCTTAATTCCCTTGCTCCTCTTCGCACAATTAGAATCAAATCTAATACTGCTCCCTAGCTTACTAAATCTACCAAAACCCTCATGAAAGACTGGGATAGGATTTGGAAAATGTGGACTAAAACTAGGACCCATTCTCTTCTTCAGAAATATAAAGAACTTAGAAATAAAATAAAAACATCATCCATTATGACAAAATAAACTTATATGCCAATCCTCCCTCTACTCTTAAATCAGACCCAAAGAAATTCTGGAGCTCTATTAAACAGACTCTTCATCCAGGAAACCCTTCTTCTCTTAACCCATGTCCCAATGCAACACCTGAAGACATAGCCAACAAATTTAACAATCATTTTATAAACTCAGTAACCTCCATAATAAATTCTCTCCCCCCAGAAACAACACTAGCACCCCTACAAACTCTATACCTCTTCCAAACCCTCCTAACTCTTTCTCTCTAAAAGCAGTATCAACTAACTATGCAAAGTCATTACTCTCTAAACTTAAACCGTGCTCCCCATCTGTTGACAAGCTACCTTCTTACTTCCTGCAGATTGCCTCTGAACCTCTTGCCTATCCTGTGTCCATCTTAATCAATGAATCCATTTCTGAATCCTATGTCCCCACTGTATGGAAGAATTTCTTTACTCTACCCATTCACAAAGGGGGCAACTCCTCAGACATATCCAACTTCAGACCGATTGCCATACTCTCTCCACTCTCAAAAATCCTAGAGAAATGCATTCACAAGCAGGTGCATTACTTTCACCAGAAAAACCTTCTCACACCCACACAGCATGGTTTCCGTCCCAAGCATAGTACAACTACTGCACACATATCATTCATCAACATAGTCTCCCTAGCTCGTGATAACAATAAACTTGTCTCATGCCTATTCCTTGACCTTTCTAAAACCTTTGACACTCTCACCCACTCCTCCTAGATAAACTCACTAACTTACATTTCTCTCCCTCTACTGTCTCCTGGTTCTCCAGCCATCTCTCAACCCACCCGCAGTCAGTTACTATCCTCCCCTCTCACTGTACAAATGGGAGTCCCCCAAGGGTCCATACTTGGATCACTACTCTTTAATATTTTCACCAACTTGCTCTAGTCCTCTTGTCCCCAGTCATCTCTTGTGCATTATGCTGATGACTCAACTGTTATAACCATTGCTGACAACCCAACTGACCTCCACTCAACTACCCAGGCATCCTTTCACACCATTGAGACTTGGCTTAGTGATAAACTAATACTTAATCCAAAAAAACTAAGCTCGTACTCTTCCTCCCTAAAAACATCACCACACTCAAATGTAGATTTACCATCTTATCCTCCAGAAACACTATCATCTCAGCTGAATCTAGTACTAAATTGCTAGGTGTTACAATGGATGATCAGCTTAAGTTTGATCTTCATATTACTAACTCAGTAAAAAGAACTCATCAGAAACTTGGACACCTTTTCCGTAGCAAGAAATACTTAACTAACACTTCCCGAATAACTCTCTCCCAGGCTTTATTACTCCCAACATAACTCTCTCCCAGGCTTTATTACTCCCAACATTTCTTACAGCTGCCACATATTCACAAACCTAGATTCTGCACTTATTTCCAAGCTTGAAACTACCTATAATAAGATTGCCAGATTTGCAACTAACCAAACCTACAAGTCACACCACTGATTAGCAATACAGCAACTAGACTGACTAGAATTCCCTCAGCTGCTCCAACTAGACCAACTACAAATCATCCACTCTATCCTCTTCTGCCCCAGCCTCTCCACTGTCATATCCAAATATTCCCCTGCTAGGATGCTACGCAGCTCAAATCAAAAATTTTCGGACATCTACAAACCCAAAACCAAAATAGGCTGCCTTCTCTACAACTATAACCCAGCTATATCCTGGAACCAACTCCCCTTGGAAATAAAATCCCTCCAGCATAGCAAAAGTTTCAAATTAGCCACAAGGAAATACCTAGAACAAAACGGTCTTGCCACTGTAGCCAACCACCCTGAAACCACCATCCTTTCTCCTATTTCACCACCTCACTCTTAATGTATCTCTAACACTATTCCCCTGCCTCTTCTACCTCTTCACTTTCTCTTTCTCTATCTCCAACCACTCTTAATTCTTACAGTCTCAAAACAACCTACCTGTCTAGTCTGTCTCCTATACTCTGCCTCCCTTACATCTCCTACTAGCCATTCCTACTTTCCTTTTTTTGTTTTCAAACTCCTGTACAACTAGATCCTACCCACTTTAAATAAGCATCTGCCTAACTATTAACTATTAACTATGCAGCTAAAATAATATTGTAACTAGTCACATTTTCTTCTGCTAATTGTTTAAAACCTTGTTTGTAACAACTCACATACTTGTCTGCCAGTTGTTAATTCTCTGTATAATTGAATTGCCTGAGGAGCTTTTTTTTTCTCTCCAGGTCTCTGATTGTAAGATCCTATAGCTGATTGTTACTACTATGTTACTAAAATTTAATAAATTGTTTTCTAGTCCAGAGGAGCTTTTCTCCCTGGGTCTCTGCTGAAAATGAGTCAAAAGCTCAGCCAGACTAACCTGGTTAACAAATGTAAAATAAAATAAATAAATAAATGAACTGGATATTCTCTTACTTGCCCTACTCTGATATTCTGTTCTCCTGCTCAAGTCTCCTCATGCAATATTATAGCAATAACCCACGCCTGGGTGTGGGTAATGCTGGATTTACCCATGGTTGGCATGGTTTGGTCACGAGGGCGAAGCCCGAGTGGCCAAACAAAGCCAACCATGGATAAATCCAGCATTACCCACACCCAGGCATGGGTTACTGCTATTATACAATGACATTATTTAAGAAAAAAATAATTACTTTTCTTAACTAATGGCATTGTATAATGCCTCCTTGCTGCCCTTCCGCAGCTGTCTGGTATTCTGCGACAGTTCTGATGTACTGCGCATGCGTATGCCTACACAGTACATCAGAGCTGTGGGCAAAAGCAACGGAGAAAGCAAGATCTCTGTTGCTTTTTACTGTTTCGCTATGTTAAATGGGTTTAACATAGTGAGACAGCTTTAAAAAAAGCAACGGAGAATCTCCGTTGCTTATTTTAAAGCTGTCTTGCTATGTTCAACCCATTTAACATAGCGAGACAGTTTTGAAAAAAGCAATGGAGAAAGCAAGATCTCCGTTGCTTTTTACAAACTGTTTCGCTATGTTAAATGGGTTTAACATAGCGAGACAGCTTTAAAATAAGAAACGGAGATCTCTGTTGCTTATTTTAAAGCTGTCTCGCTATGTTAAACCCATTTAACATAGCGAGACAGGTTTAAAAAAAAAAGCAATGGAGAAAGCAAGATCTCCGTTGCTTTTTTTAAACCTGTCTCGCTATGTTAAACTCCTTTAACATAGCGAGACAGTGTTTTAAAAAAGACTTTAAAGTCCGGGCGACCGGACCTTTTTTCATTAGTATAAGTCGATTTACAACGTGCACGCTGACCAATCAGGGTGCACGTTTTGGAATATTAATGGGGGTCATGGTATAATGTTTCTCTTGGTATCCCATTACTTTCTTGCTTTCTAAAAGTGATGCATATGTGAACAAATTAGACACTGGCATCTGTGCTAGCATGTCTGGCTGAGGCTTTTGTACATAATTTCAGATTAACATGTATATTATATGCCAGTATAACTAGCCATGGTATTGTAAATAAGTTCTTACATGTCGATTTATACTCTATTTGTACAGAACATTTTAAAGACTTGAACACACCTTTACATTTCTAACTGCGCATATTTGGGAAGAAGATTCTAAATGTAGACTGACTCAGAATCAGCTGATCTGTAGATGATGTCATCGGAATGTTGACAGTTGCATGTAGTTCTGAATGTGCTTCTTTGATCAGTGCATGGTTGTTGATTTCACTGCTGCCTTCCCACAAGTGTCAGCAGCAAGGATGCTTATTATGATGGTGGAAACTCTTGAGTTGCCAGTGTATGCATGCAGCCATAATGATGGAGTGCAGGTACTGGTGCACCTGGGCAGTGCCACCATTTTTCAGCCAGAGTTGGAGAAAAAGTGACTGTGTCCACCCTGTACAGCCTTCTCTTATCTTAACAGGGAAACATCCTGTGTAATGTCTGCTTCCAAGGCTCATTAGATTGCCAGATGGTGTATTTGCATTTTCTAGCATCATGTGCCTGTAGTTGCTAAAAAGTATGATGCATGTAAATGCAGACATCAGGATATTATTATATACTTTCATATTAGACCATTGTTATTATATACTCACATATTAGGCCACTTGTAAAGTAGCTGGCTGCAGCTTTAAAATACTCCTGTTAGGAAATATTGTAGCAAGCTGGCCAACCTTGAACACCTTGCGTCTTTGTGTATACATCTGTGTCTTTTGTATGTCCTTTGTTTTTATGGAGGGAGATCACTAATATGGAGATGCAATTTTTGTAGTTTGCTATGAAGCTATGTTTTTACTTATGTTGCAGTTGTAAAGCTCAACACAATGATGAAGGAAAGCTGCTCTGCTTGCAGTCTTGTACAGTCAATCCCCACTGAGCATTGCACCCTAGAGAGGCTGACTCCCAGTATGGCAAAACTTAAAATTGCATTTGCTAGCATGCATTGCTTGTTTCTCCATCTGTATACATTGCTACAGTTGTCTGCCGACTATGCATTTATCAGCCACACATACAAACCCAGCTTGATTTATGTGGAGTATTCAGATCCTCATGTGGTAGTACATTGGCAAGTTGCATCCTGAACGTGTTACCTTCCAAACAGGAGTATACTCAAATTATTTAAGTAAAAAATGAGAAGACAGCACTGCAAATGTACAATTCATTTTGTTGGCTCACCAGCAGCATTTGAAAACTATGCATTGTTATATATAGCCAGTAATTATAATATAACTATAAATCAATGTTGTTGTTTCAGTCAGTTAAATGCCGTCTTCAGAGAGTACAAGAGACACTTGTTCTATGAAGAGTCTCTTAGCAGTAATTGTCACCATAGCAACACATCACTGAATCAGTAAATGCTTCTGTTGTAAAAGTTGATGTACTTCATTTTTCTTATATAAAAAAAAAAAAAAAAAAAAAAACAATTTGTTTATCTGTTAAAAAAACCCATATAGACATGCACAGGTGATGGGGGTGAATCCATGTTTATCTTGTTGCAAGAACTTTTTCCCTACCCATCTCTCCTCTAAAAATTCAAACTAAGATTTCACTTCAGCTTGTGGTCTATTTAGTAGAAACCTTTGAAAACTGAAAGCCTATGAGTCTTTAGTGTGCCACCTTCTTATTAAGCTTTTTACAAAGAAAATGATTCTCTTATTTCCATTTCTTATTCTATCTTAGTTAAAAATTGTAATAGTCCTCAAA
Source organism: Protopterus annectens (assembly GCF_019279795.1). Taxonomy (NCBI): domain Eukaryota; kingdom Metazoa; phylum Chordata; order Ceratodontiformes; family Protopteridae; genus Protopterus; species Protopterus annectens. The sequence goes on from NC_056739.1 coordinate 302,497,445, forward strand.
ATGATAAATACTGAAAAATGTACATCACTAGACCACATAGTTCCAAATGCAAATGATCAAGTGATGTTCATCGTGTTACCCTGCTGCAGTCATCACACTTGGGGTTATCTTGTCATCAGGCGGTCCCGCAGTCGGCCAGAATTCCAAAGCCTTGGTCCGGCATCAGTTGCTGTCGCTTCTTCCCTGACGTCAGTGCGCCAGGAGTATAAGTAATGGAACAGACGCCATTTTCTCCAGTCTTTCTTGCCGCGCGGTGCCCAAAGCAGAAGCAGTTTGCAAGTGCCAGTCGGCAGACTCCTGAGATTTTCGAAGTCGAATTTCAGATCCGAAGTCTTCAATAAAGCTAAGTACCCCGTTGGGGAAACTTTTCTTGCCTCAGACCGATGTCAGAAAAAGTTAACAATTGTATTTCTTGTGGGAAGCAAATACCTCATGAGGATTTTCATTCTTACTGCATACCTTGCCTAGGCCCAGACCACGACATCACTGGTTGTCGTTTGTGTGCTAGGTTTAATAAGCGTATTATAAAAAGACGCTTTGACTTCGCACGACACTACTTCAGTAGAAAATTTAACTACACAATGCCGTCGGATCAACCGACTACCGGCGTGCACAAAAAACGCAAGGATAGGGACAGGCAGCCTAGGCCCAAGCCAGACTCTGAGGCCTCGGCTGGGCCGGTCTTCAGTGAGGCTCCGACGCAGTCCCTGACTACCGCAGATTTGGAACCTTCAGCGGAGAGCGCTAGGCCGATGCCGCCATTTTGTTCAGCTCCTACCGACGACTCTGCTGAAAGAGATGTCGGTGCTGCAGAAACACCTTCATTTTCTGAAGGCATCTTCAGACCGACAATGCTCACCATATGACCGTATCCTAAGCTTAAGACTACTATTAAACCAAAAAAGACTGCACTTCAGTCTCCAGTTCAAGGCCCCATGCCCAAGAAACAGATGCTTAAAATGGCTGAAGATTTGATCTCTTTAATCAGGGGTTCCCAACCCCCACCCGACAAAAGGCCTAGACAAGAGGAAGACTATGCCTCCTCTGATTAGGTGTCTATTTCCTCAGGCTCCTCTGAGGGCCAAGATTACTCCTTCTCCCCTTATGAAGATTCTGATGCTGAGGATTCTATTCACTCAGCTTCTCCTCCTGAAGACTACTCTTTTGGGGAAACTTTACACACTATGAGGGAACATTTTCACTGGGAAGGGCAGGATTACTCTGACTCAAAGAAAAGGCTCAGAGAATTTCTTTTACTCTCTCCCAGCACAGACCACTTGCCATCCCCCCAGTTTTAGACATTGTGGATGATGTTTACTTAGAATCTAATTTGAACCCAGATTCTCTGCCTCCTGCTCCAGCCAAACCAGACAGATACTATAGAGTGCCTGATTCCCACAAATTACTTTATAAAAGCCCTGTTGCTGATCCAGAGACCATCTCCCAGGGTCCCAAAGGGGCTAAGGCTTCTATGGCAAAAAATCCTGTACCCTCTGAAAGGGACTCCAGAGCACTAGACAGGTGGGGGAAAAAGTTTACACCTCAGCCACTCTAGCTATGAGAGCACTAAATTGCCAATTTCACATGCTAAAATATCAGCAATGTCTTATGTCTCAGCTAAAACACAAAATGAGCACACTCCCTCAACAGTCTGAATTAAAAGAAATGCAGGATCTGTTGCATGCAGCTGAACAGGTGGGCAAACATACTTTACAGTGTGGTTTTGATTCTTTGGAGGCTTCCTGCAGAGCAGCAGTCACTGGGTCTGTTATACGTAGGCATGCTTGATTAAAGGAACAAACTCTGCCTGATCATGTTAAAGCAAAGCTTCTAGATGCTCCCTTACAGCAGGATTTTCTATTTGGAGTTAAGGCAGAAGAAGTCTTAAAGAATATGGAGGATAAGACAAAATCTATGCAGACAGTCAAAGATTTTCTACAAGTACAGCCCTCTTGCATCAGCAGAAATTGGCCAACAAAAAATTGGTCCTTTCCAGCTGCTGACAGACCACAGAGGGGTAAATACAGACGTCCAAGAGGTAGAGGACAATCACAGACCCAATACAAACCTCGACAATGGGGCACAGCAACACAGAAGGGAGGAGAAGACAGGCCCCAATCTACCAGAAGGCAAACTCAATGACTTGCACCTCATCTGGCCAAGCAACACTCTCTTTGCAGATCCCTTGGGAGGAAAACTCGCACTTTTTTCAGACAACTGGCACATTGTCACAAGGGACAAATGGGTCCTAGACATAATTTCATGAGGATACAGATTCCATTTCCACACCTTGCCAATGAAAAGAGGAATGCCAAACCTGCCACAAAATCAATGGGCAGAGGCACAAAAACAAATTACAGCCCTCATGGATATGAGAGCCATTCAACTGGTACCTACACGAGAGCAAGGCCAAGGATTTACTCAAGACTCTTTCTAGTCCCCAGAAAGGACAATGCCTGGAGACCAATCTTGGACCTTTCAATTCTAAACACCTTCTTACAAGTACCCAGATTCAAAATGCTAACACTACAGCAGCTTCTTCCCATGCTGGGCAAGAAAGCATGGCTAGTAACGTTGGACCTCAAGGAGGCATACCTGCATGTCCCTATCAGACAAAGTTGCAGAAGATACCTCCATTTCATTGCAGGTTCAACCCATTACCAATTCTCTGCACTGCCCTTTGGCTTATCTACTGTACCCAGGGTCTTCACAAAATGTGTGGCACCAGTAATCGCATACTGCCGACAAAGAGGAATTCAAATATACCCATACCTGGACGACTGCCTCATCCAAGCAGAAAGCAAGGACATCCTCTTACAACATCTGGCTTTTGTAAAACATCTTCTAAGTTGCCTGGAGTACACAGTAAACAAAAAGAAATCAAAACTAGTACCCTCACAAAATATGACATTCCTGGGTGCCAGCTTGGATACAACGGCCCAGACGGCTTATCTGACGTCAGACAAACAGCTACAACTGACTCAATATTTCAAAACAATAGCAAAAAAGATGCTACTCCCTGCAAGAAAAATTCTGCAGGCCTTGGGCTTCATGGCATCTTGCATACTAATAATACCATTTGCAAAGCTGCATATGAGGAAATTACAGTGGTACCTAAAAAGTGTATGGTCTCAGCACAGACACAGCTTGGACACAATGATATCTCTCATTTCTTTGCCTACAACAGGAGTGTCTATGGTGGTCACAGGCATGTCACCTCAACAAGGGTCAGCCTTTCACCTTGCCCCCAGCCAGGCAAACTATGACAACAGATGCATCGGACTACACCTGGGGGGCACACATGGCAGGACAGTGCATTCAAGGCTTATGGACTGCAGATCAAAGAAATCTGCACATCAATCAAAAAGAGATGCTAGCTGTACAGAATGCTCTGACAGCCTTCAAGAACCTACTACATCCAGGACAACTTACAATAAGGACAGACAACACCACAGTAATGTGGTACATAAACAAACAAGGGGGTACACACTCCTACCCTCTATGCAGGCAAGCAATGACCTTGTGGAACACAGCACTGTCTTACCAAGTTCAGTTACAAGCTCAATTCCTGCCAGGAAAAAGGAACACATTGGCAGACTACCTCAGCAGAAACATCATGGATCCCCACGAGTGGAAACTGGATCCACAAGTATTTGCAATGATAACTCAAAAATGGGGCCTTCCAGACATAGACCTGTTTGCCAGCCCCCAAAACTATCAGCTGACAAAATTTTGTACAAGGACACTTCACCAGCAAGCTTGGAAAGTGGACGCACTCTCATTCAGTTGGAAAAACCTGACAGTATATGCCTTCCCTCCATTGCCTCTCCTCACAAAGGTGCTTCTGAAAATCAGAAAGGAGAGACCACGAATGATACTCGTAGCCCCAGTCTGGCCATGCCAGCACTGGTACCCACTATTAAGGAATATGGCCCAGGGCCCACCTTGGATTTTGCCACAAATTGCCCACTTGCTCACACAGCAAAACAATCAGATTCTACACAGCCAACTCAAAACCTTAAATCTGGCTGCATGGCAAATCAACTAAGCATCCAGCCATCCCCTCTTTCCCAAGCAGTTATGGATGTTCTTCTGGAAGCCAGTAGGGCCAGTACCAGGAAGGCCTACTCGGACAAATGGAAAAGATTTTGCGCCTGGAACCAAGCTAAAGGCCAAAACACACTTCAGCCTCACATGCCTCAGATTCTACAGTATTTAACTGAGATGTTGCACAAAGGACTTTCTTTTTCTTCCATTAAAATCCATGCATCAGCTATTTCAGCCCACTACAACACAGCTCCACCCTTATTTTCACAACCACTTCTAAGACAGTTCCTCAGAGGGGCAAAGAACATTAGACCCCCCCAGGAGAGCACCTACACCAACATGGGACCTCAATTTTGTTCTGGAAAAACTTACGCTACCTCCCTTTGAACCAGCTTTCTCTGCAGATCTACAGTTTCTATCATGGAAGACTGCCCTGCTACTAGCAATAACTTCAGCTAGAAGAGTCTCAGAGCTGCAGGCACTAACGTCAGTGGAACCTTTCCTCATTTTCCATCAAGACAGAGTTTCTCTTCGAACTAATCCTTCCTTCATGCCTAAGGTGGTTTCCAGTGTGGCTTTAAATCAAGCCATCCACTTACCCACCTTCTTCCCAAACCCACAGAACAAAGGAGAAAGACTCCTAAATTCCTTGGATATTCACAGGCAACTTCGTTACTACTTGGATAAAACTAAGGGTTTCAGAAAATCTGACCAGCTCTTTGTATCCTATGCTACAGCTTTACAAGGGAAGGCTATATCAAAACAAACCATTTCCAAATGGATAGGACATTGCATTCATTTTTGCTATACCCATCATGGAAAACCAGTTCCTGCTACCATTAGGCCCCACTCTACCAGGGCAACAGCTACATCTACAGCCTTCCTCAGGGGGGTTCCAACCAAAGAGATTTTGGAAGCTGCAACTTGGAGTTCAGTGCACACCTTTACCAAACACTACCACTTGCCACTTTACTCTAAGACTATAGCTGGCTTCGCCACTGCAGTTCTGCAGGGCCTTCTAGCCTCCTCTAACCCTCTCTGAATCCTCCACGATTCCTTAGCTTTGGGATTCTACCCAAGTGTGATGACTGCAGCAGGGTAACACGATGAACATAGCACAGTTTTGTACCTACCATAAATGTAGATGTTCGAGTGTTCACCCTGCTGCAGTCCAGGTTACCCCCCCCCCTCCATCCCCTCTTATCTAACTGGCTAAATCTTTACAAAACCTCCTGATGTATTTGCTTATAGCTAGAAGGATTTTGTGTTGTGTTAAAACTTCATAAATTGGTACTAATTACTGACCACCTTTTTGGGGGCACCTGTCATCTGGGGCAAGAAAACTGAAGAAAATGGCGTAGGTTGCATTACTTATACCCCTGGCGCACTGATGTCAGGGAAGAAGCGACAGCAACCGACGCCGGACCAAGGCTTCGGAATTCTGGCTGTCTGCGGGACCGCCTGACGACAAGATAACCCCAAGTGTGATGACTGCAGCAGGGTGAACACTCGAACATCTACATTTATGGTAGGTACAAAACTGTACTTTATAGGATCTCATATTTATAGGAGATGGAACTTTGCTATGGCAAACAGTTTGCTATCTATCTGACTTACAAGTTTCAGGCAAGTTAAAAGAAATGTCTGTCCTTGTAAAAAAAATTTTCAAAAGCAGATAAAATTCTAAGGAAATACATTTTTCAACATTATAGTTGGCTTTAAGTAGTAAAACAACACCTAAGCTTTGATGGTGTTCCCAGCTTTACTATAGCAGAGGGGTCTTGTTGCCTGAGGAACATGACAAATAGCAAATGGTAACTGTTTGATATTCTGAGACTCATAATTGCAAGTCCTGGAGTAGTGAGTCTGATGTACATACTTCAAGATTTAACTTTCTCTGAATATTCCCTTTTCTCTGTGGTATGGAAACATTGGAGTTGGCATATATAAGTTCAGGGGATACAGGGGCGTTGCCCATCTGCAAAAAAAAACTTCAGCTTTAAAGGGCGAACAGCAATGTATGACATTCACTGTTCAAATGCATTTCCCTACTATTTTTGTAATTCACGGTCACAAGCCACAGAATTACAATGGTTGGCCATAGCAAACTATTGCTTTCTGTTTCTCCTACAAAACGTGATAGTTAGAGAATGTCACACCTCCAGCTGCCTATACATATTTTTTGATTCCTGAACATTTTCTGACCTTCTTCTTTCGGCTTTTCCCGGTTAGAGGTCACCACAGTGGATCACCTGTCCGCTCATGATTGGCAGTCGAGTTTTACAGTGCCGAATTGCCAGCCCAGTGCCCAACCTTGCACAGAAGGCACACACATGCACGCAGTCACACCTAGGGCCAATTTAGAGTGTCCAATCCACCTACAGCATGTCTTTGGGATGTGGGAGGAAACTGGAGCACCCGGAGGAAACCCACGCGACCACAGGGAGGACATGCAGACTCTGCACAGATGGCACCCCAGCCGAGGATCGAACTGGAGAACCTCTTGCTGTGAGGAGGCAACGCTAACTGCTGCACCACTGCAGCCGCCCTGAACATTTTCTGACCAATTAAGTTAAAAAAATTTAAAAAAAAGTCAAACAAAGGTATATATATTCTGTGAGCAATACATGCTGTTAAAAAAGGTGCAAACTGTTAAGTAGAAGTCTGCTTTACAATTATAATAGCACAGACACAATATTTACATCAGTACTATAATGTATTTATAATGTAGAGAAATCAAGAATGATATTTTTCTATACTTTAGTTTTGACAAACAGCTTTTTGTACCTGGAAAACTGTACAACTGAAATCTGTAGTATTTTTGTGGACATACTTGACCTTTCACACAGTGCCAGCAGTTAAATTCCCGTCTTGGTGCTTGTTCATTGAAATATTTACAGAATATGAAAAAAAATCATATCTGCATAATTAAAATATAAATCTCTCTCTCATGCTGTAAAATTTATGCAGTTCTCAGTGATAATTTTCTTCAATGTCATCAAGTTTCTCTTGATGACATGTAATAATAAGTTACTTCATTAGGGAAATATCATCATACCCATGGAAACATTTTATATGTTCATAATTACTAGGAATAACTAGCAATGTTTCCAGAATGGTACATTATACATGGGCAGTGACAGTGTAATACTTGTATTCCACCATGATATTTGACACTGTAGCTCAGTCAGTTATGAAAATATAGTGACAGAGTGGTTAATATCTCCAGGGCACTGCACCCTGGATTAACAATTTAGTTATCATGTTATTTCTTACACATTCCCCTTTCATATTCTGTGTATTATTCAGTGCTAAGTAATTTTGTTAAAGAAGCCCATCGCAAAAAATATCATGACAACATACAGAGCAACAAATGTTAAATGGAAGTTTGTAAAAAAAAAAAAAAAAAAAAAAAAAAAGGTGGCGCAAGTGTGAATGTCCCAATGATGCATCCAAAGCACACATATTGTTTAAAATGTGATACCTATCTTAAATATATAATTATAGACATAGTCAATGTACCAAAGTAGATATGCTATAGAAGTCTATAAATTGGTAGATAATTATAACACAGCAGGGCTCAGGAGCCCTAGCAGATTTGAGAGAAAAAATGCTGTCATTGAACCACGCGTTATTTGCATTGCTTGTCCTTCCACAAGCATACAGGCTGCTCAGATTCATTGGAATTTGTCTGTTCTCAATATCTGAAAAAGAAAAAAAACAAGCTACTCCTGAACCTGTTCACCTCTGTTACTCCAGAAAAGAACTGCCTCCCAAAATACTCATCTGATCCAAACAGTGGAGTATACTAGAGTATATGTAAAAACACCAGTATGCTGTGCTGTTAGTTCCCACTTACCTGTTCAAATAACAACAACATCAAACTAGGTAAAAAATGGCAACGTAGCTGCTGATGAAGAGAAGACCACAGAACTGAGTTTAATAAAACATTTCCTTAAGGGCTTTTCGTCCAGCACAGTGGCTGGACTTCTTCAGATAACACAACATGTTCAAAACTCTCTTTAAATATCTTATAAACACATCATGTGACTAAATTTGTCTATTAAATCTTATCAATTAATTAAGACATGAATTGACTAATATACACTCCCCAAACTGAAATTTAACCCTGACCACAGTGCTCACTTAAAAATGTTAAAATAAATATTCTATTGATAAGGATGTTCACATTAAATAGAATATATAACATATATAACAAAATATATAAAACATATAAATAACCATTAAACTGTTGAATACAATACTATGAAACATTAAAGGTAAAATTCATTTAAACCTCTATAAGGTAATCTAAATATTTCTACTATCATGTTGTCTTAGTAAATAATAAGTTTAAATACATAAAACAGTTTTTTGTATATACATATACCTAACATAGCATAAGTTACATGAAATAAATGTATCTCCACATACTTTTTAATTTTAGATATGGGAGAATAGTACATGTTTCATTGAGCCCTGGGCATTTAATCGGAGCTGCCACAGTAATTCCTGTTATTTTAAGAGTAATGAAACCAGCCCTCCATATGCATCTTCAGTAATTTGGTCAATAATTTTAAACAAACTTGTGATTAGGTAGGTTTTCTGTATGCCTAGCCAGTGCGTTTTCTGTTTTCCTTTTCCTAATAGCATACAGATGTTCATAAATTCTTTCTTTTAACTTTCTATCTGTTTTTCCAGCATAGAAAGCAGGACAGAAAATGCAATGAGCTAGGTATACAACCATTTTGGTATCGCAATTGTACCTTCCTTTCACTAAATACTTTTTATTTCCTATAGAAAAGTGTTGTCCTGTTGAAATAAATCTACAATAGTTAATATTTTCACATTTAAACATCCCTGGGATCCTTGTAAAGTTTATAATGGAAGTTTCCATTAAGTTTTTCAAGTTTTTACCCTTCCTATAAGTAATAGTTGGTCTATGTCCAATCTTATTACCTATATCATTGTTGTTTGTTAAAAGATTCCAGTTTTTATTAATAATTTTTGTAAGTTCGAAAATATCAGTACAAAATGTTACAACAAAACTACTATTATATTGACCAGCTTCCCTCAAGTGTGTTTCTTTGTTAAAAATTGGTATCAACAAACTTTCCTGTGTAGTTAGTTTTTTTTTCTAAGTCAGTAGTTTTAGTTCTGTGTATACATAGAATCGGTTTATTAAAAACCTATTTGACGCTTGTGTGAAACTTCTAGCACTAGTTCCCTAATAAATACTTCAGGATACCCTCTCTGCAAAAACATTTGAGTTAGATGTTCACATTCCGTAAAGAAATCCTTGTTGGTAGTAACCATTCTGACTGCTTTGACGAGCTGCCCTTTCACTACTGACTTTTTCGTACTGAATGGGTGTACACTTGTATAATGCAAAAATTAGTTGCAGTAAGTTGTTTTTCGATGTATAGATGCTATATAAGAGATTCAAGATCTTTTTTCAATTGTACATCTAAGTAAGCTATTGTGTCATTACTGAAATTTGATGTAAATTTCAGAAAGTTAGTGCTATTATTCATTTCTTGTAAAATAACAGTAGCTGAGGTTTCATCGCCTTTTAGTACAATAAAAATATTGTCTAAAAAGCGTGTATAGCGTTCTACTAAGTTCATTACACTAGAATTACTAAATACATAAGTATGTTCCCAATGGGCCGTCACCATGTTAGCGAAACTCGCACCACATGGTGAGCCCATTGCTACCCCCTACTTGTAAGTAAATTGTATCATTGAAAAGAATGTAGTTGTTGGATAAAATTATACTCAACAGTTCATCTACTATTCTTAGTTCATTTTCTGGGGCTTCAAGTCTACACATTCTGGCCAAGACAAATTCTATCCCTTCCTCATGTGGAATTAAACTATACAGGTCACATACATCTACTGTTAGAAAGTTGTTTTCTTTAATGAACTTGAGTTTGTTAATTTCCTCTAGAAAAGACCAAGAATCATGACTAATTTGTTGTTCCTGTTTAATATATTTTTTAAGAATAGAATCAACAAATTTTGTGCTAGCATAATTAATGGACTGGCGAGCATCCATCAGTGCTCGCATAGGGGGGTCTTGTACGTTCTTGTGTATCTTTGGCACGCCAAACATTCTAGGAATTTTCGGGTATAGCGTTGTAAAATAATTTAGAGTACTCATGTCTATGTGTGCCTCCAAAAACAAATCATTTAAGTACATATTAATCCTACGATAAGCAATTTGTAATTCATTCTTGCTAACTTGTTTGTATGTATTAGTACTTCACACCTTATTCATTCTAGTTGTGTAATCTACATTGTTCATAAGAAACAAACCTCCCCCCTTGTCCGGTTTCATCATTCTAATAGGTTTTCTTCTCAGATCATTTAGTAATTCCCATTCTGTTGTAGTTAAATTACTTTATCTTTTAATCTTATTACTTAATAAAGTTCTAATATCAAGTTCACACACCTGATCAAAAACGCATAATGTTGAATGCATAGGTGGATTATAAATACTCAGAACATGTAATTCTCTAAGTACAATTGCTACTATTAAACAAAACAGACAAATTAAGTTTTCTTGTAAAGATTTTGAAGTCGAGCAATGTTTTAGCCAAGTCAGACCAGCAAGAAGGAACATAAGTAAGTCCCTTTGAAAACAGCGTTCCATAATGTTGTATTCAACAGTTTAATTGTTATTTATATGTTTTATATATTTTGTTATATATGTTATATATTTTATTTAATGTGAACATCCTTATCAATAGAATATTTATTTTAACATTTTTTAAGTGAGCACTATACTTGTTTCATATAGGTCATGGTTAAATTTCAGTTTGGGGAGTGTAGATTAGTTAATTCATGTCTTAATTAATTGATGAGATTTAATAGACAAATTTAGTCACATGATGTGTTTATAACATATTTAAAGAGAGTTTTGAACATGTTGTGTTATCTGAAGAAGTCCGGCCACTGTGCTGGACGAAAAGCGTTTAAGGAAATCTATTTTATTTGTTTTATTAAACTCAGTTTTGTGGCCTTCTGGTCATCAGCTGCTATGTTGTTATTTTTAACCTAGTTCCCACTTACCTGCCGACAGACAAAAGTTTTGATGTTATGTTGTCCCCAGCTCGCCTTCATTCTTGCTTGTTGGGTTCGGAGCCCATACTCGGCCGCATTCTAAAGCTCGAGAGCTGCCACTGGCTTGAGGATGGACACTATTCCAACATGCCTAGTGAGAGTTACCCAGATCTCATTCGCTACTTGAAGCTTTGGGATTGCTTTGCGACTGGCTCAGGCTAAGTTGTATTTTTTCTCCTTATTTTTGTAAAAAATCTTGATGTTTCTTAGTTGTACTTATCCCTTGTTAGGAGTTTCTAACTATCTGTGTGCTTTGTGTCTATCACCCTATTTTTGCTGTTTGTTGTTGAGGCCATCATTTCCCACTCTCAGGCCTACTAATCCCCCCTTTCGTTAATCCCTACGAATCTGTTTTAGTTAGAGGATTCATTTTCTCTCTTTATTTTCAGCCCGATGTTCTTCATACCACATTGCTGCAGTCCTAACACTTGGGTAGTCCGCTGTCCCAGTCGGCCCGAATACCAAAGTATATGGCTGACGTCGGTCAAGGCGCATTAGTCTGACGTCAGGACGTCAGGGTACAAATGCGCATGACCGACGTCATATCCCCAGTCTTTTTTGCCGCATGGTCCGATGCAGAAGCAGTTTTGCAAGTGCAGGTTGGCGTTCTGAGATTTTCCGAAGTCGGAGTTTCAGACCGAATCCAAGTTGGCTAAGTACCCCGTTGGGGATTATTTTGGTTTTTTCTTGCCTCAGTATTTTACCGGATGTCAGAAAAAGTGAATAACTGTATTTCTTGTGGGAAACAGATACCTCATAGGGATTACCATACCTTGTGTATACCTTGCTTAGGGCCTGAGCACGACGTTGTTGGCTGTCGCTCTTGTGCTAGATTTAACAAACGCACTATAAAGAGAAGATTAGATTGTGCCAGGTTAGTTTTTGGGAAGTGGTGTAATTATAAAATGCCGTTGGATGCTCCGACGCCCGCTTTGTCAAAAAAGCGCAAGGACAAAACAGCAAAGCCTAGGCTGGAAGAACCGTCCGTCCCGGACGTCGGTTCTTTAGAGGGCTCGGTGGAGCCAGGGGTTCAGCCAGAAATTTCTTTGGAATCCCAGGGAGAGACTTTATTACTGCAAGATGTGACCTCTCAGGAGGTAGGCCAGGCGGAAGGGGCTTCTCAGGTAGCTGTTCTTCCTTCCCTTCCTAAGGTGGTTAGGCCCTCCCCTGCTGTTTCCAAGGCTTCTCCCAGGGGCAGGCCAGGTTTTGTTTCAGGAGTTACCCCTAGTTCTTCAGGGTCTGTACCTAAGAAGCATATGCTTAAGATGGCAGAAGATTTGATTACAATGATTAGAGGTTCTATGCCCCCTCCTGATAAGAGGCCTAGGGTGGAACCTGAGCTTGGGAGTTTTGAGCAGTGTTCGGATGCTTCTGAGTCTTCGGCTGAAGACTTGCAGGAGTATTCCCCTTACTCTGATTCTGATGTAGATGATTCTACTCCTTCTGCTTCTCCTCCTGAGGATTTTTCATTTTCAGAGACTCTTCATTCCATGAGGGAGCATTTTAAATGGGAAGGTCAGGATTTCTCTGATTCCAGGAAAAGGCTTAGGGAATTTTTGTTTCTACCCCAGCATAGGCCTTTAGCTATACCTCCTGTTCTAGATGTGGTAGAGGATGTTTTGCAGAGGCTTCTCTGAACCCTGACTCTTTGCCTCCTGCTCCAGTTAAACCGGATAGATATTATAGGGTGCCTGAAGCTCATAAGTATCTTTTTAAGAGTCCTAGGGCAGACCCAGAAACTGTTTCACAGGGGCCTAAAGGTGTTAAGGCTTCTGTTGTTAAAAATCCTGTTCCTCCAGATAAAGAGGCTAGGGCTTTGGATAGATGGGGAAAGAAAGTGTATACTTCTTCCACTTTGGCCATGAGAGCTTTGAATTGCCAGTTTCACATGTTGAAATACCAAAATTATCTCCTTTCACAATTAAAGTCTAAGGTAGATGCTTTGGCGGAAGGTATTGAGTGTAAAGAGTTGCAGGATTTAGTTCATGTTTCTGAACAGGTGGGTAAGCATTCTTTGCAATGTGGTTTTGATGCTGTGCAGGCCTCTTCGAGGGTGGCTGCCACTGGTTCGGTTCTTCGCAGGCACGCCTGGTTGAGGGATCAGAATTTAGCTGAGCATGTGAAAACAAGGATTTTAGATGCTCCTTTACAATCTGATGTGTTGTTCGGTTCGCCTGTGGAAGCAGTTCTAAAGAAAATGGAAGACAAGGCTAAGTCTATGCAGACTGTTAAAGATTTTTTGCAGGTTCAGCCTCCGAAGTTTAGTAGAAATTGGCCTACCAAGGGGTGGACATATCCTGCTTATGATTCCCAGTCTAGGGGTAGGTCTAGACGTGGTAGAGGCAGAGCTCAAGGTTCTTTTAGGCCTAGAACAGGGAGTTCACCTGCTCAGTCTTCTGGTGAGGGCAGGGGTCAGTCCTTTCATAAACAGACACAATGACCTGCCTTTTCAGCTGCCAGAATCTTCTCGTCTGGCAGCACCTTTGGGAGGAAGGTTGGCATTTTTCAAAGAAAACTGGAGTTTAATTACCCAAGACAGATGGGTATTGGATATCATTCACCACGGTTACAGGTTTTATTTCCATACCTTGCCTCCTTTCAAAGGCATGCCAGACATTCCTCCTCAACAAAGGAAAGGGCTCACAAGCAAATTTCTCTGTTGCTCCAAATAGGGGCCATTCAGCCGGTTCCTGTGCCAGAAAGGGGCCTAGGATTTTATTCTCGCCTGTTCCTAGTACCAAAAAAGGGGAACACGTGGAGACCAATTTTGGATCTGTCTATCCTCAACACTTATCTGGACATTCCCAAGTTCAAAATGTTGACGTTACAACAGCTTTTACCTCTGCTGGGCAAAGATCACTGGATGGTAACTTTGGATCTCAAGGAAGCTTACCTTCATGTTCCTATCAGACTAATTTGCAGGAAGTATCTGCGTTTTCGAGCTGGGAATTCTCATTATCAGTTCTCTGCATTGCCCTTTGGTTTATCTACTGCCCAGAGTATTTACAAAGGTTCTGGCTCCAGTGATAGCTTTCTTCAGGCTAAAAGGAATACAAATCTATCCTTATTTGGACGATTGCCTGATTCTGGCTCAAGGACGGACGTGCTTCTTCAGCATTTGGAATATGTGATAGCAGTGCTAAGATGCCTAGGGTATTCTGTGAACGAAATAAAGTCCAGTCTAGTACCCTCTCAAGACATGTGCTTTCTGGGTGTGAGACTGAATACAGCAACCCAGATGGCCTTGTTAACCCCGGACAAACAAAAGAATCTTTCTCTTTACTTCCATCAACTATCTCATCAGTCCGGGCTGACTGCAAGGACAGTCCTTCAAGCCTTAGGGTTCATGGCATCTTGTATTCTGGTACTTCCCAATGCCAAACTGCATATGAGGAAGCTACAATGGTATCTCAAAAATGTATGGACACAGCACTGCCAGGATTTGGACACTGTCATTCAAATAATACCTTGCATTCAAAAGGAATTTTTGTGGTGGGCTCAGGAATGTCACCTAAACAAGGGACTCTCTGTGACCCGGCCAGAGGCGAGTCAGATTCTAACGACAGATGCCTCAGACACAGCTTGGGGAGCTCATCTGAATGGAAAGTGGATACAAGACAAGTGGCCTGCCAGACTGCAGCATCTACATATCAACATGAAGGAGATGTTAGCAGTCCAGTTTGCATTACTGGCTTTCAAGGATTTACTTCTTCCAGGGCAGGTGTTGATTCTAACAGACAACACAACTGTCATGTAGTACATCAACAAACAAGGAGGAACACATTCTTATCCTCTATGCAGGCAAGCAATGATTTTGTGGGAGACTGCGTTAAGCTTGCAGCTGAATCTTCAAGCAAGGTTTCTGCCAGGAGCACAGAACTCCTTAGCAGATGTGTTAAGCAGGCAAATCATGGATCCCCACGAGTGGAAACTGGATCTTCATGTATTTCAGACATTGACAGTGTCATGGGGAACTCCAGACATAGATCTGTTCGCTTCTCCACTAAACCACCAGCTGCCAAAGTTTTGCACGAAAAGGTTTCATCACACAGCCTGGAAAGTGGATGCTCTTTCTTTCAGTTGGAAAAATCTTCATGTGTATGCCTTTCCACCTCTGCCTCTCCTCCCAAAGGTACTTCTAAAGGTCAGACAAGACAAGCCAAGGATGATTTTAATAGCTCCAGATTGGCCTCGGCAGCACTGGTACCCATTGCTGAGGAGTCTGGTAAGGAAGCCTCCATGGCCCTTACCTTTGATTCCACACCTATTGTCTCAGAAGGACGGGCATCTGCTCAATGTCAAGCTTCACTCTCTTCATCTAACAGCTTGGCATATTCTGTTTTGAACCATAGCAGGGCTCAGCTTCCTCAACAAGTTTTGAATGTGATTATGGAAGCCAGAAGACCTAGTACAAGGAAAGTGTACGCAGGAAAATGGAAGAGATTTTTATTTTGGTGTGCAGCAAAGGATTTGGATGTTTCTGAGCCGAATTTGAGTATGGCTCTTCAATATCTTACTGAGTTATTGGACAAAGGTTTGTCTTTCTCTTCCATTAAGATTCATGCTGCAGCAATTTCAGCTCACTATGATTGTGACCCACCATTGTTTTCTCATCCTTTGTTCAAGCAATTTCTTAGAGGGGCAAAGAATATAAGACCCCCGTAGAGCTCCTACTCCTGCTTGGGACCTCAATTTTGTGTTGGAGAAACTCACTCTACAACCTTTTGAGCCTGCAGCTACTGCTGAATTGAAATATTTGTCATGGAAGACTGCTTTTTTGTTGGCCATTACATCTGCAAGAAGGGTGTCTGAATTGCAGGCCCTTATGGCGGTTGAGCCTTTCCTGATTTTTCATAAGGATAGGGTATCTTTACGTACTAATCCTTCCTTTATGCCTAAAGTGGTTTCTAGTGTGGCTTTAAACCAAACTATTCATTTGCCTACTCTTTACGCAGATCCCCAAAATAAGGGGAAAAGATTTTGCACACTTTAGATGTACACAGGCAGTTGCGTTATTATTTAAGCAGGACTAAGGATTTTAGGCAGTCTCAGCAGTTGTTTGTTTCTTTTGCTTTGAGTTCTCAGGGCAAGCCTGTGTCAAAACAAACTATTTCTAAGTGGATTGGGTTTTGCATTGCATTTTGTTATTCCCATCATGGTAAGGAGATTCCAGCTGGGATTAGGCCTCATTCCACTAGGGCTACTGCCACTTCAACAGCATTTCTAAGGGGGTGGCAACTAAGGATATTTTGGAGGCAGCTACTTGGAGTTCAGTGCATACTTTCTCTAAGCATTACCACCTTCCTCTCTACTCTAAATCTAGGGCTGGTTTTGCCACGGCTATTTTGCAGGGCATGTTGTCAGCTCCTGCTTCCTTATGATTTGCCAGCCTCCCTTACCTCTGCTTTGGGATTCTACCCAAGTGTTAGGACTGCAGCAATGTGGTATGAAGAACATAGTACAGTTTTGTACCTACCATAAATGTAGATGTTCGAAGATCCACATTGCTGCAGTCCAATTTACCCTCCCTCCTTCCCCTCTGTGTTTAGGGGTGGTTGTGTGGGTGAGGTTATACTCTTGTAAATTTGTATATATTGTATATATATTTGGTGCAGGAGTGTGTGGTGTTTTTTGGTTTTAGCCTTATCTTTTAGGGTCTTCTGACATCTGGGGCAAGAAAAGACTGAGGATATGACGTCGGTCATGCGCATTTGTACCCTGACGTCCTGACGTCAGACTAATGCGCCTTGACCGATGTCAGCCATATACTTTGGTATTCGGGCCGACTGGGACAGCGGACTACCCAAGTGTTAGGACTGCAGCAATGTGGATCTTCGAACATCTACATTTATGGTAGGTACAAAACTGTACTTTTTAGTTAGAGGGCTTTTTCCCCTTTTTTACTTCCCTTTTTTCCAGAGGAGCTCGTCGTTTAAGTTAGAGGCATCTCTCTGGTCAGAGCAGCTCTTGTTTAACTTACAAACTCTCCTCCTCCTGCCATCCATCCCAGTTTCCTTTCCTTCGAAAAGGCAAGTTTTTTTTTTTTTTTTTTTTTTTTGGACTATTGTTTTTTTCTTTCTCTGTCACTGTTATTGATAATTGTGTAGTTACTCTGTTGTATGTCAGACATGTCTAAGGAGTCATCAAAAGAATCCAAGGCTTCTGGATTCAAAAAATGTGATTCCTGCATGCAGAAGATGTCATTTAACAATGGTCATACTAGTTGCGTGTACTGCCTGGGAGCCATTTACCTGCAGGACTCTTGTTCCATTTGTCATAGTTTTAGCTCTAGGGTCCTCCAGGAGTGGAAAAAAAATTATTCTGAGAGGGTTACTTAAAGAGCCTTTTGAGGCATCTGTGGAAGGGGATCAGGCTGGAAAATCTGATAGGCCCTCCAAGAAAGCATCTTCATTGGCTCTGAGATCAGAGCCATCAAAGGCACAAGACAAACAAACAAGTTCATCGGATCTGAAGTCAGTCTGGTCCAACAAGACACAATCTCCTTTGGTTCCTCCATTGTCTTTGGAACCAACCAGGATCCATAAAGGAAACTGGTCTCCCTCCTTGGAGCTGGTGCATTCTGTACCTCAGTCTCCACTGTGCCAGTCTGTGACAGGTAGTAACTGCTCATCCACCCATTCCTCTCGATCATCCAGGAGCCTTTCAGATGATGATGTGGTGAGGGTGGTGAAGAGGCTACATAGGACTCCAGCCATGGCAAAAATTTCATCGAGCCCAGCCCATATGGACTTGGAGCAGACTGCCCAACCTACTTTGTCGTTGATTTCTCCTTCAACTCACCTGAGTTTGAAGCCGGAGTGTATGGAAGTCATTGTGGTGGAACAGTCTGATACGAAAACCACTGGTCTCTCAGTACTAACATATATGCTCTGATCTTGTCTATATTGCCTTCTGTCAAGGGATCTGAGGGCTGACATTCACTCAGCGGCACCAGGGGAGAGAGTGAGATTGGACTCTTGTCAGATCCTACTCTCCTACTCAGGGCTTCGGTGCAGGTGAGTTTGGCACCCATATCAGCCTCAGAGCCATCGCCCTTGGTGCAGGGGACATCTCCAGGCTCTTTGGAGCCAGAGGCTCACTTTGTCTGGGATCGTGGTGCCTTTGAGGTGATGAAGAGTGTGCTGTCCTCCCAGACCACTCCACCCTTGGTTTCAGCTGCTCTGTCCCCTTCGGGGCTGGTGTCTACCTCCACTCCATCCAAAGCGTAGGGAACCAATGCCCCAGGATGCTCCCCTTGGGCAACCACCCCCCTTCCAAAACCTCTCCAGAGTACCTCTCTGAAGTGTTCCCTCAGAAGAGGACTTGTAAGAGGAAGCATTTAGTCTCCCCCGAGTCTCTCACATCAGACACCGACTTGGAGGACTCAGAAGGGTCCCCACGGTCTCCCTATGAGGATGTCTCATTTTCAGACATCCTAGAAATCCTCAAGCAGAAGGGTGGCTGGAAATCCCTTTCCCTTTCTGAAGATAAGTACGTGTACCTGGATGCTTTTGCTCCCAACCCTCCACCTCTTGGGTGTCTCCTCCTTTTGACCAGCTGCTGGAGGTGGTCAGTTGAAAGGTGTGGAGTTCTCCAGAATCTATCAAACCAGTTTTGAGGAGGCCCAGTAAGTTTATCACAGTGCCAGAGGACAAGCTTTTGCTGACTAAGGGTGTTCCAGTTGATGCTATGGTAGTTGCGGCAGCCGCAAAGAAGGAATTAGCAGAAACTACTTCTTCTGTCCATCCGCCAAACAAGGAGTCCCATACGATGGACAGATATTGGAAGCATCTGTTTTCATCAATGGACTTTACCTTTAGTTCACTGAATTGGAAGCATCTGTTTTCATCAATGGCCTTTACCTTTAGTTCACTGAATTATTTGTCCCATTTCACTTGTCTACAGAGGGATCTCCTCAAAGAGGTGGGAGATGCTCTTCAGGATCCTACAGCTGCAGGAGCTTAGACAAGACTGCTTCCCAACTTGCGACATTGTCTTCTATAGTCAACTCATCCATGTGACTCATCTCTTACGCAGCCAGTGGAGTAAGCAGGGCAGCAGGCACAGGAATTTCATTATGGAGACTTTCCTGGGTGCACCTTTGCAAGTTTGCGGAGCCCTTCAATTCCTCCTTTACCAATGCCCCATTTGATGGCTCATCATTGCTCGGGCCCAAGGTAAAAGAGACTCTTACCAGGTGTGAGCAAGATGGCAAAACTCTCTCTGCCGTGGAAGTATGTTTCTCTGTGCCTCCTAGACCTTATCCCAAATGTCAAAAAGGCAGGAAAATATGGTTCCAGAAATCCCAGGGAGCTTTGCCTGATGCATGTGGTGCTACGTCGTGGTCAGGGCCTAAACAAGGAATACAGTAAGAGTGGAAATCCTTATCAGGTATTTGCTTCCCACAAGAAATACAATTATTAACTTTTTCTGACATCGCACTGGAGCAAGATTCCCCAATGGGGTACTTAGCTTTGAGAAGAAGAAGAAAGTCTTCGGAATGAAGCACGAAAAATATCAGGAGTCAGCCGACCGGCACTTGCGAACTGCTTCCACCGTACGACAAGAAAGACTAGAGAACATGGCGTCGGTTGCCAGCTTTGTACTCCTGGTGCTCTGACGTCAGGGAGCATGACTGAACAGCTGACGCCGGACCCAGACTTTGGGATTCTGGCCGACCGAGGGCTGCCTGCCGGCAGGAAGAACCCTACAGTGATGACTGCAACAGTGAAACACGATGAACATCTCTCTCTGCCGTGGAAGTATGTTTCTCTGCGCCTCCTAGACCTTATCCCAAATGTCAAAAAGGCAGGAAAATATGGTTCTAGAAATCCCTGGGAGCTTCGCCTGATGCATGTGGTGACTTTTCCCCCCAGGGGCAGAGAGGGGAACAATAATGGGATACACCACCTTTGCAGCAGAGGGGGTCGGCAGAATCAGGGCAATAAAGATACATTCTCTGGAAGTCCCTTCCAGTGTTCTTGAAAGGCAGCCCGCCTGTCCACCCCTGGAGGCAGTCAGGGCCAGATTGTCACTGCACCCAGAAGCCTGGCAGAGTATCACAAAAGACACATGGGTACAGTTGATAATGTCCAGTGGATACAGCATTCTTTCTCCATGCCACCTCTTCCCAGAAAACAAAAATCAATCCCAGATTTGCCACCAAATCTATGGGATCAAGCAAACCTAGACGTTCAAATGTTGCTAGAAAAACGAGCCATCCAAGAAGTCCCTGCAGACCAAACTGGATCTGGAACTTACTCAAGGTTCTTTTTAGTTCCAAAGAAAACAGGGGACTTGAAACCCATTTCAGATCTCAGCAGACTGAACGAGTCTGTCAAGAAAACAAAGTTCCAGATAGTGACACTGCAGTCCATTCTTCCCTTTCTGGGAAAGGACAATTGGATGTGCTCCATCAGTCTCCATGCATACTGCCACATCAAGATGGACAGGTAATCCAGGAGATATCTACGCTTTCGGCTGGGAGCCAGTCATTACCAGTTCAGAGCTCTGCCCCTTTGGTCACACTACAGCCCCCAGAGTGTTCACCAAATCCATGGTGGTAGTTGCGGCTTACCTGCGGCGTCTAGGATTCCAGGTGTTTCCTTATCTAGATGAATGGCTCCTTACCGCCACCACCGAGCATCGACTAATCATTGCAAGGGACACCATAATTCATCTCTACTCAAAGTTAGGCATCACTACAAACTATGAAAAATCTACCTTGTTGCCCTGTCAACATATTACATTTATAGGAGCAGATTTAAATACAAAAGACATGATAGCAAAATTGCCTCAGGAGAGAGTGTCAACCATACAACATCAGGTGTCAGTCTTGATCAGAAAAAAGAAGATTCAAGCAAGATTTCTCCTGAAAGTGCTAAGCTCAATGGCGGCAGCAATAACACTAGTTCCCTTGGCACGCTTCCATATGAGGATATTGCAGTGGCTTCTATTTGCTCAATGGTCCATGCAGAATCTACCCATGTCACACGAGATTCTCATCATGGACACCTGCAAAAAGGATCTACAATGATGGCTTCAGTCTACGCACGTAACGATAGGCAGGCCATTTATCCTTCCCAAACTGGTAGCCACAGTGACCACAGATGCTTCCCAGATAGGGTGGGTGGCATTATCTAGGACAGACTGTTCAAGGAACTTGGCAGCAACATGAGTACCACTTGCACATCAACATCCTGGAGATGAGAGCGGTGCTTCTAGCATTGCAGTCATTTCAGGGCTTTCTATTGATGGGGATGATTGCAATTCAAACAGACAACATGTCTGTAGTGTGGTACATCAACAAGCAAGGCAGAACCAGATCTTACCTCTTGTGTTGAGAGGCCCTAAGAGTATGGCAGTTGGCAGTGTCTTCTCAATGTTTTCTGATTGCAACGCACATTCTGAGGAAGTTCAGTGTGATAGCGGACAAGCTAAGCAGGGCAATCTTGATGCCACACGAGTAGTCCCTGAAGCAGGAAATTGCGATTCAAATTTTTTTGCAAGTGGGGCCAGCCTTCCTGCTACTTTTTTGCCTCGTCCATCAATACCAAATGCAGCAGCTATTTTGCCTGGTCCCCCAACTGGGACAGTTACCCAGGTATGCACTTGTTCACGATTGGCCCCCAGGACTTCTTTATGCTTTTCCCCCATTTCCTCTAATATCCAAAGTTCTTCAGAAAGCAAAATTGCTGGGTTGCAAGCTAATCCTCATTGCCCCTTACTGGCCTCATCAGATTTGGTTCCCCTTCCTATGGCCCCATCTCCAGAAGGACCCTTGGATCCTGCACCCAGTTCCAGATCTCCTGGTGCATCAATCAGGAATGCTCCACCCTTCTATTCAGACCCTCAAGCTGACAGCTTGGTTTCTCCACTCCCTGTCTTAGCCAGGCTTCCTGACATTTCCCCAGCAGTATAGCGCATTTTGATCTCTTCTCACAAATCTACATCTAGAAAGATTTATGCCAGCAAATGGAAGAGGTTATCTTGTTGGGCAGCCAAAAATCAGATTGACCCTTTTACTGCACCCATTTTAAAGATCCTGGACTAACTGAGACTTTTTACCAAGGGGCAGCTGCAGCCACTATTTGAGTTCAGCTGGCTGCTATTTCCAATTCTCATGTTGGAGAAATGGGTTCCAGCATTATGTCCCACAGGTTATGCAAAGCTTTCCTGAAAGGAACTGTCCTCTTGAGACCCCCAGTAAGAGAACCACCTCCTTCTTGGAATCTAGACTTAGTTCTAGCCTCCTTGATTCTCCCTCCTTTCAAACCAGCTGCTACTTGTTCTCTGAAGTTCTTGACTTGGAAAACAACCATTTTGACTGCCATTACCTGAGCTAGGAGGGTATCAGAATTACAAGCTCTCTCCATTCACCTCCCTTATTTAATTTTTCACAAAGACAGAGTTTCTCTCAGAACCAATCTCTCCTTCCTACCAAAAGTTTGCTCCGAGTCAAATTTAAATCAATCAGTAGAACTCCCCGTTTCCTTCCTAATCATTGCAACAAGACAGAATATAAACTCCACCAACTGGATGAATGTAGGCAGTTACATTTCTACTTTCGCAGGACAAAAGAATTCATAAAATCCAACCAATTGTTTATATCATTTTCAGAAAACAGAAGGGGTGCTTCAGTCTCAAAAATAAGCTTATCGAAATGGCTTACAGACACCATCACTTAAGTTTATAGCTCATAGCGCAAACAAGTACCAGGAATATTACTAATATGATGTTCAATATACCAGACCCACTACTTTGAAATATAAACACACACACATCAAAGGACATAAAAAAACAGCATTTTTGCAGGAGAGGCAAGTCCCCTACACCCCCGCCCCCTTTAAATATATTAACTCCAAGGCCATAAAACAGTGTGGAATAAGAAAAAACTCTTTACACCACTGTTGGTGATCTCGCATCTCATCTAGCACCGAACCCCCCCCAACACACCCATGCATTCAAACACATGCACATGTTCATACATAAATTTGAGATATTCAAACACACACAAACACACTTGCACACACACACTCCATTGATCCATTTTTGCTTTATTCTACATACATCAACCAGGTAAGTTAATATACTGCAGAATAAAGTGAAAATTAAAAATCTGAATTTCAACCTCGTGAATGGCATCCTTTACTTTTTACCCCTGTTACTCCAGTGGTTTGTGTCTTATTGACTCTGGCACCTCCTCTTTTTTTAAATGTTTTTCTAGTAGCTAGTAGTGGTTGAGACAGCAGAAACTCACCCTGTTGACTAGTACTATCCCAGAAGAAAGTCAGGCTCTGTGTCTCCGTTCCGTTATCCTTTGCATCTGCATCATGACTTGAATGAGCATTTTAGCTTTTGCATATTGATTGGCGGTTCATAGAATGTTCAACTTAATCAAAGTTTGATCTACTTTTTTATATGTAGTTCAAGCAGTTTGCTTCACAGCTAGTAACACCCTTTACTTTTGACATGGCTACCTTCTCTACAGACCCTAAATTGGCCCCTTTTCATTCTGTTCTCAGGTACATATGGGCAAGCAACATATAAGTTTTAGCAGTGTCAGTATATTACCAGTTATAAAATATTGAAGGGGGGTGCAAAGAGTTTAACATTAAAATTTGTAGAAGACCTCACGCTGCCACAAAAACAGAGGTCAGAAGAATCATGTACCACTTATCAAGCATTAGAAGTTGTTAGGCACTTTGTTCTGCATACTTTTTTGTAGGTTGTGTGGTAGTGGAAAGTGTTTTACAGCTTTCAAAGGTGTCAGCAGGCTTCAAATACAGTTCTGTGGTGGCTTCTGTCCATGTGTCAGCTGACAGTGAGGTTCATATATAAACACCTCACTGTAATATAGATTATTATGGCCAAGTCGATGATCTTGTGGTTCATATATAAATACCTCACTTTAACATAGAGGATTATGAGCGAGTCAATCGTAAGGTTCATAAATAAAGACCTCGGTGTAACAGAGGATTATGAGCGATTCGATGATCATAAGGTTCATATATAAACACTTCACTGTGACACAAAGTATTATGCCACTCTGAATTCTACCAACAAAAACAATAATCAAAGAAACTAGTCTAGCAAAGCAGTAGAAGAGCAACAAAATGGCAAATAAAACCTGTAAAGTGGCGTAAAAAATCCCACAGTTAACAGTCAGTTTTGGACATGGGATTATAGACCAGAAGTAAAAGATTTTAAAGTAAATGTAATGAAAATAGAAGTTAGCCGGAATGCTCAGTATTTCACTTTATTAATCGTATAAAGTAAGTAAAGAGAGTATATAGATAAGTTCTGTGGGTAAAGGCAGGTTTAACAGGCAGAGAAACAATGTATAAAAAAAAAAAATGAAGAACCAGCTAACACGACTTTAGGCAAAAACACACTTTTTTAATTTGGTAAGTGCTTTCAGATCAAATTGATGTTTCATCAGACCATAAAACTCAGTTAAAAAGCAACATTTAAATACCATTTGTACAATCATTATACAGTTACCAATAAAATAAAACAATTAATGATGAAAATGACGTGATTTCAAAACTGGTTTTAAAGATACCCTGCTGTTTAACCCAAAGCTCTTATCTGCTTGTAACAATATGTTCCAACTCATTTCAGCTTCTTCTGTTTTATTAATTAGATCAATCACCTCCTCTCAAATCTTCAGGAGGAACTTGTAACACCAGGAATTTAAATAAATGTGTGTCAGCATAAATCTCAACATGCTTCGCTAAAGGATTTGACAAATTCTTTTTCCTTATATCATACAAACGTTGAAAAATGCACTCCTTAAGGGAGCGATTAGTCTTCCCTACATAAAAACTGGGACAAGTGGTGCAAATTGACAAACTATATTCATAGTGTTCTAGTCGGCAAGCAACTTCAGTTTGTGACATATCCCTGTATCGGGATGTGCAAAACATTTGGATGTACTAATAAAATCACAGAAGTGAAAAGAGATTTTAAGAGATATAAATCAGAATAGATTTATGGAATAAAGTACACCATTTGCAAAGATATAATATGATATGTGATAATAGAGGTGCAGATATAAATATGTTTGAGATTATAGCTTATTAAAATAGAGAACAAAACATAGCTAAAATGTTATCAACAGTTCTTTGAGCTTTAATTTAAAGCTTTGGGAGCTTGATATTTATCTAATGGTAATTGGGAGATTGTTCTAGGTTTTTCATTCATAAGTAGAAAATAGACAATCCCCAGAGCTGTTAAGAGATATTTGTATAGATACAAAAGAAAAGATGCATCCTTGGAGCATATGGGTGTTTACCATGGTGTAAGAGTTTAAATAGTTCGACACTCTCCTCCTCTCTTTCTTCTCACCCTTCATAAAGGATTAATTGGTTTGTTGACCTCCTATTCCTGACAATCTGCTTCCATTCCTGTCTCCTGTTTCCATTGTCCTCTGTTTACCTGAGATGATATACTGTGTGGGTGATATTCTGTAATGATGCACACCATAGTGTTAACCCAGTTGTATGGAACTTCTGTAATCATGGCATCCACTGTATGTCCTATATTGTCTTGAGTGTTCTCTATGGCTGTGGGTCAGACAGCAGAGTGGTGAGGTTTTTTGACTGAAATACTAGAGACTTGGATTTGAATATGGATGTGGACAAGAGTAGTGCAGGGAATGGTCATGTTTACCAACTCAGAACTTGATTTTATATCAGAGCTTTTTTAGAGGGCGCTATTGACCTGCCATTTGTAACCAAGATTTAAAAGAAATAATTTTGGAATGAAATCTATCATTTCTGTCCAGTATAGATTATTCAGTATATGTAAACTGAGGAAAACTAAACCATAAAATGTTAATTACTTTTATTTCTTCAACTTTAACATAAAATATGAAGTACTGTTGATAATTGCTAGCATCTATTAATGAATGAAAAAATATTAAGCAACCCTGTTGCTTTAAGAGGAGGATACTTCTTATAGACGGAACAAAATACATTAAATCTTATTTTTATAAAGGAAGATGCATGGTACTTAAGCAGCAGGCTGCCAGTTTACTTGGGCATGTGGGATGGATGGTAGATATGAATGCCTCATAAACTGACTTAACATATTTACCAGCCTGACAATAATAGCACTTAAGCTAGTTGGTAAGTAAGCAAGTACATCTTTTAAAAGTGGCTTTCAGTTGTGATACTTACTGAGTAATGAACTGTTCTTGATATTTCTTTACTAAATGTTTTATAAAGGATAACTGTAGACCATGAACAAATTATTGGAATAAGTGTGTCTTAAAACTACATGGAGCCTGGAACAGTATAGCCTTAAATTTCATGTCATTTATAAGTGAGATTTTGAACAGTGCAGTGAATGTGACTGGCGCAGGTAATACTTGATAGAGAAAGTGAGCAATGGAATTAAGGACAGTAGAATTTCTAGTAGTTTTAAAGGCCTTTAATGACATTAAACTGTACTAGAAGACTATTTTGAGCAATCTTTAATATAAGATCAGTGTAATAGTTGCAGGAATTGTACAGCTGTCTGAGTCCTGGAATTTTGAAACACTGAAGGCTCAAACCAAATGTTGAGATTTAGCAATACCCACACTCATGCTGTTTCGTCGTCCTGAGGAAGGGCAAAGCAGATAAGTCCCAGAATAAAGTTATAGGTACCCATACAATCATGCAGGTTTAATTAGAAGGATGCTATGGTGTTACTTCATTTAAACTGCAGTGGAAGTTTGTTCTGGCAGTGGGGCAGGTGTTTGTTAATAAATTTGTCTCTGTAGCATGTTTTATTTATATGCTGGCGGAAACTTAAATTTCTAGTTATGGTATTAGTAGATGTGTTTAACTTCAGAAGATACAGATGATCAACTAATTTACATAAAGTAAACAACTATTGACAACTAATCCTTTTATTTAAGAGGAAATTAATTATGGCCTAAGAAGAGAGACGTTGCATCTACCTCACCTGGAGAAGTTTAATTATCTCAGGATCTTGTTCATGAATGACAGTAGAAAGGATCAGCAGATGCAATGACAGCACTGTTCCAAACTTGTAGTGGTGAACTGAGAACTGAGTCATAGGATGAAGCTGTCAATTTATGAGGCATTTTATGTATCCATCATCTCTGATCATAAACTTTGAATAGTGAACAAAATGATGGAGAATCCACTCAGTGCTTTCTTTATATTGGGTAATTTGTTCGCTGTTCCATGTCCAGTACTAATAATTTACTCATACTTTGTTGACATCCACTGTCTTTGCCATGTGGAAGTATATTATCAAATGTATTTACTGAAAGGCAGTATAATGGTGCACATTTGAATATGTTGTTATATTTAATGTATTTCTTTCTTCTTTTATAGTGGTTATGTCTTGTAATGGCTTGTTACTATGATAGGTTATGGCTGAAATGGAACATTAGACAAGCCTACCTATGTGATAAAAAAACAAAAAAAACTACAGATGCATTCAGCAGAACTGAAATTCATTCACAGGACAGCAGATTTCATTTACTGCAATAGAGTAAAGAACACTGTAATCTAAGAGTACAGCTACAGCTCCTGTAGGATGTTCTTCGTGCATACAGCTGCAGTCATCACACTTTGGATGTTCTTCGTTTTCCATTGCTGCAGTCCTTACTATTGGGTATAGTCTGCGTCCAGTCGGCCCGAATACCAGAGTATAAGGCTGACGTCGGTCAGGGCGCATTAGACTGACGTCAGTACGTCAGGGTACTAATGCGCATGACCGACGTCATATCCTCAGTCTTTTTTGCCGCATGGTCCGATGCAGAAGCAGTTTTGCGAGTGCAGGTTGGCGTTCTGAAATATTTCCGAAACCGGAGTTTCAGACCGAAACAGAGTTGGCTAAGTACCCCGTTGGGGAACATTTTGCTGTTTCTCTTGCCTCAGTATTTTACCGGATGTCAGAAAAAGTGAATAACTGTATTTCTTGTGGGAAACAGATACCTCATAGGGATTACCATACCTTGTGTATACCTTGTTTAGGGCCTGAGCACGACGTTGTTGGTTGCCGCTCTTGTGCTAGGTTTAACAAACGCACTATTAAGAGGAGGTTAGACTGTGCCAGGTTAGTGTTTGGGAAGCGTAATTATAAAATGCCGCCGGATGCTCCCTGGCCCAAGAAGCGCAAGGACAAAACAGTGAAGCCTAGGGTTGATGAACCGGCAGTCCCGGACGCCGGTTCTTTAGAAGGCTCAGTGGAGCCAGAGGTTTTGCCAGGAGTTTCCATGGAGTCTCTGGCAGAAACTTTACTGTTACAGGATGTGCCTTCTCAGGAGGTAGGCCAGGCTGAGGGGCTTCTCAGGTAGCTGTTCTTCCCTCTCTTCCCAAGGTAGTTAGAGCCTCTCCTTCTGTTGCCAAAACTTCTTTGAGAGGTAGGCCTAGTTCAGCTTCAGTGGGGCTTCTCCTAGCATTTCGGGTTCTGTACCTAAGAAACATATGCTTAAAATGGCAGAAGATTTGATTACTATGATTAGAGGTTCTATGCCCCGCCTGATAAGAGGCCTAGGGTGGAACCGGAGTTTGATAGTTTTGAACAGTGTTCAGAGGCTTCAGAGTCTTCTGGAAGACTTGCAGGAGTATCCTACTTATTCTGATTCTGATGTGGATGATTCCACTCCTACAGCTTCTCCTCCTGAGGATTTCTCATTTTCAGAGACTCTGCATTCCATGAGGGAGCACTTTAAATGGGAAGGCCAGGATTACTCTGATTCCAGGAAAAGGCTTAGGGAATTCTTGTTTTTGCCCCAGCATAGTCCCTTAGCTATTCCTCCTGTGTTGAATGTGGTGGAAGATGTTTTTGCAGAGGCTTCCCTGAATCCTGACTCTTTGCCTCCTGCTCCTGTTAAGCCTGACAGGTATTATAGGGTGCCCGAAGCTCATAAGTATTTGTTTAAGAGTCCTAGGGCGGACCCAGAAACTATTTCTCAAGGGCCTAAAGGTGTTAAGGCTTCTGTGATTAAAAATCCTGTTCCCACTGATAAAGAGGCAAGGGCCTTGGATAGGTGGGGAAAGAAAGTGTATACTTCTTCCACTCTAGCCATGAGAGCGTTGAATTGTCAGTTTCACATGCTAAAATATCAGAATTATCTCCTTTCACAATTAAAATCTAAGGTGGATGCTTTGGCGGAAGGTATTGAGTGTAAAGAGTTGCTGGACTTGGTTCATGTGTCTGAGCAAGTGGGTAAGCATTCTTTGCAATGTGGTTTTGATGCTGTACAGGCCTCCTCGAGGGTGGCTGCTACTAGTTCTGTTCTTCGCAGGCATGCCTGGTTGAAGGATCAGAATTTAGCTGAGCATGTTAAGACAAGGATTTTGGATGCTCCTTTACAGTCTGATGTGTTGTTTGGATCGCCTGTGGAAGCAGTTTTAAAGAAAATGGAGGACAAAGCTAAGTCTATGCAAACTGTTAAAGATTTTTGCAGGTGCAGCCACCAAGTTTAGTAGAAATTGGCCTGCTAAGGGGTGGACATATCCTGCTTATGATTCCCAGTCTAGGGGTAGGTCTAGACGTGGTAGGGGCAGGGCTCAAGGTTCTTTTAGGCCTAGAACAGGAGTTCACCTGCTCAGACTTCTGGTGAGGGCAGGGGTCAGTCCTTTCAGAACAGACCCAATGACCTGTCTTTTCAGCTGCCAGTAGATTCTCGCCTGGCAGCTCCTTTGGGAGGAAGACTGTCTCTTTTCAAAGAAAATTGGGATTTAATTACTCAAGACAAATGGGTGTTGGATATCATTCACCACGGTTACAGATTTTATTTCCATACAATGCCCCTTTCAAAGGCATGCCAGACGTTCCTCCTCCACAAAGAAAGGAGGCTCACAAGCAAGTTTCTCAGTTACTCCAGATGGGGCCATTCAGCCAGTCCCTGTATCAGAAAGGGGCCTAGGATTTTATTCTCGCCTGTTCCTAGTACCAAAGAAGGGGAACACGTGGAGACCAATTTTGGATTTATCTCTCCTCAACACTTTTCTGGACATTCCCAAGTTCAAGATGTTGACGTTACAACAGCTTTTACCTCTGCTGGGCAAAGATCACTGGATGGTAACTTTAGATCTCAAGGAAGCTTACCTTCATGTGCCTATAAGGCTAAGTTGCAGGAAGTATCTGCGTTTCGAGCTGGAAATTCTCATTATCAGTTCTCTGCATTGCCCTTTGGCTTATCTACTGCCCAGAGTATTCACAAAGGTTCTGGCTCCAGTGATAGCTTACTTCAGGCTTCAAGGAATTCAAATCTATCCTTACTTGGACGACTGCCTGATTCTGGCTCAAGAAAAGGAAGACCTTCTACAGCATCTGGAATATGTTATAGCAGTGCTAAGATGCCTAGGGTATTCTGTGAACGAAATAAAGTCCAGTCTAGTACCCTCTCAAGACATGTGCTTTCTGGGTGTGAGACTGAATACAGCAGCCCAGATGGCCTTTTAACCCCGGACAAACAAAAGAGTCTGTCACTTTACTTCCATCAACTATCTCATCAGTCCGTGCTGACTGCAAGGACAGTCCTTCAAGCATTAGGGTTCATGGCATCTTGTATTCTGGTGCTTCCCAATGCCAAACTGCATATGAGGAAGCTACAATGGTATCTCAAAATGTATGGACACAGCACTGCCAGGATTTGGACACTGTCATTCAAATAATACCTTGCCTTCAAAAGAATTTTTGTGGTGGGCTCAGGAATGTCACCTAAACAAGGGACTCTCTGTGACCCGGCCAGAGGCGAGTCAGATTTTAACGACAGATGCCTCGGACATTGCTTGGGGAGCTCATCTAAATGGAAAGTGGATACAAGACAAGTGGCCTGCCAGACTACAGCATCTACATATCATCATGAAGGAGATGTTAGCAGTCCAGTTTGCATTAATGGCTTTCAAGGAGTTACTTCTTCCAGGGCAGGTGTTGATTCTAACAGACAACACAACTGTCATGTGGTACATCAACAAACAAGGGGAACACATTCTTATCCTCTATGCCGGCAAGCAATGATTTTATGGGAGACTGCTCAGCTTGCAACTAACTCTTCAGGCAAGGTTTCTGCCGGAGCACAGAACTCCTTAGCAGATGTGTTAAGCAGACAAATCATGGATCCCCACGAGTGGAAACTGGATCTTCATGTATTTCAGAAATTGACAGTGTCATGGGGAACTCCAGACATAGATCTGTTCGCTTCTCCACTAAACCACCAGCTGCCAAAGTTTTGCACAAAGGGGTTTCATCACACAGCTTGGAAAGTGGATGCTCTTTCTTTCAGTTGGAAAAATCTTCATGTGTATGCCTTTCCACCTCTGCCTCTTCTTCCAAAGGTGCTCTTAAAGGTCAGACAAGACAAGCCAAGGATGATTTTAATAGCTCCAGATTGGCCTCTGCAACACTGGTACCCACTACTAAGGAGTCTGGTAAGGAAGCCTCCATGGCCTTTACCTTTGATTCCACATCTGTTATCTCAGAAGGACGGTCATCTGCTCAATGTCAAGCTTCACTCTCTTCATCTAACAGCCTGGCATATTCTGTGTTGAAACACAGCAGGTCTCAACTTCCTCAAGTTTTAAATGTGATTATGGAAGCTAGAAGACCTAGTACAAGGAAAGTGTACGCAGAAAAATGGAAGAGATTTTTATTTTGGAGTACAGCAAAGAATTTGGAGATTTCTGAGCCTAATTTGAGTGTGGCTCTTCAATATCTTACTGAGTTATTGGACAAAGGTTTGTCCTTCTCTTCCATTAAGATTCATGCTGCAGCAATTTCAGCTCACTATGATTGTGACCCACCATTGTTTTCGCATCCTTTGTTCAAGCAGTTTCTTAGAGGGCAAAGAATATAAGACCCCCAATGAGAGCTCCTACTCCTGCTTGGGATCTCAATTTTGTGTTGGAAAACTTACTCTACAACCTTTTGAGCCTGCGGCTACTGCTGAATTGAAATACTTGTCATGGAAGACTGCTTTTCTGTTGGCTATTACTTCTGCAAGAAGGGTGTCTGAGTTGCAGGCCCTTATGGCAGTAGAGCCCTTTTTGATTTTCCATAAGGATAGGGTATCATTACGTACTAATCCTTCCTTTATGCCTAAGGTGGTTTCTAGTGTGGCTTTAAACCAAACTATTCATTTGCCTACGTTTTATGCAGACCCTCAAAATAAAGGGGAAAAGATTTTGCACACTTTAGATGTACACAGGCAATTGCGTTATTATTTAAGCAGGACTAAGGATTTTAGGCAGTCTCAGCAGTTGTTTGTTTCTTTTGTTTTGAGTTCACAGGGCAAGCCTGTGTCAAAACAAACTATTTCTAGGTGGATTGGCTTTGCATTGCATTTTGTTATTCCCATCATGGCAAGGAGATTCCAGCTGGGATTAGGCCTCATTCCACTAGGGCTACTGCCACTTCAACAGCATTTCTAAGGGGGGTGGCAACTAAGGATATTTTGGAAGCAGCTACTTGGAGTTCAGTGCATACTTTTTCTAAGCATTATCACCTTCCTATCTACTCTAAGTCTAGGGCTGGTTTTGCCACAGCTGTTTTGCAAGGCATGTTGTCAGCTCCTATTTCTTTATGATTTGCCAGCCTCCCTTACCTCTGCTTTGGGATTCTACGACTGCAGCAATGGAAAACGAAGAACATAGTACAGTTTTGTACCTACCATAAATGTAGATGTTCGAGGATTCCATTGCTGCAGTCCACTACCCTCCCTCCTTCCCCTCTGTGTTTAGGGGTGGTTGTGTAGGTGAGTTCACATGGTTATATTTTTGTATATATTCTTGTATATATTGTACATGTTTTTGGTGCACCTATTTTGGGACTTGTGTTTTTAGGGTCTTCTGACATCTGGGGCAAGAAAAGACTGAGGATTAGTACCCTGACGTACTGACGTCAGTCTAATGCGCCCTGACCGACGTCAGCCTTATACTCTGGTATTCGGGCCGACTGGACGCGGACTATACCCAATAGTAAGGACTGCAGCAATGGAATCCTCGAACATCTACATTTATGGTAGGTACAAAACTGTACTTTCTCTGCCGTCAGGCGGGTCCTCGGTCGGCCGAATTCCAAAGTCTAGGTCCGGTGTCAGTTGTCATCGCTTCTTCCCTGACATCAGTGTGGCAGGGGTATAAAAGAGGCAACCGACGCCATTTTCTTCAGTCTTTCTTGCCATGCGGTGCCCGATGCAGAAGCAGTTCGCAAGTGCCGGTCGGCCAGCTCCTGAGATTTACGAAAGTATTTCAGCCGAAGTCTTCTTTAAAGCTAAGTACCCCGTTGGGGAAACTTTTCTTGCTTCAGACCGATATCAGACAAAGTTAATAATTGCATTTCTTGTGGGAAGCAAATACCGCATAAGGATTTTCACTCTTACTGTATACCTTGCTTAGGGCCAGAACACGACGTCTCGGCCTGCCGTTTTTGTGCTAGGTTTAACAAGCGCACTATTAAGCGCCGGGCGGAGTTCGCCCTTCATTATTTTGGCAAAACATTTAATTATATTATGTTGTCGGATATGCCGACGCCAGTTTTAGGCAAAAAATGCAAGGATAAGGACAGACATCCGAGGCCTGCACCGAGTACTGAGACCACGCTAAGGCCGACTACCGGTTCTCCAGTTCTCAGCGAGGCACCTACGCAGCCCCTCACTACCGATGAAACTTTTTTTCCGGTGACTTCAGTACCCGAGGTCACTGATTCCTCGGTCCCCATTCCCACTGCAGATACCGACGCCACTCTTGGCGGAGAAACGGAAAGTTTAGCAAGGCCTGCCATTTCTGAAGGCGTTTTCAGGCCTACCACCTTATCTATTAAATCGTTCACTAAATCTAAAGCTCCAATGAAAATTAAAAAACAGGGTCCTCAAGTCCCCTCTCAAGGTCCCATGCCCAAAAAACAGATACTTAAAATGGCTGGTGATTTATTTTCACTCATCAGGGGCTCTCAACCCCCCTTAGACAAAAGACCCAGGATGGAGGAAGACTACCCTTCCTCAGATCAGGCACCTATTACCTCAGGCCTTTCTGAGGACCTGGATTATGCCTATTCCCCTTTTGAAGACTCTGATGCTGAGGAGTCTATTCCCTCGGTCTCCCCCCCTGAGGACTACTCTTTTGGGGAAACCCTACATACATTGAGAGAACACTTCCACTGGGAAGGCCAAGATTACTCAGATTCCAAGAAAAGGCTCAGGGAATTTCTGCTGCTTTCCCAGCATAGGCCCCTGTCTATTCCTCCCGTCTTAGATATTTTGGATGATGTGTACACAGAAGCCAGTCTTAATCCAGACTCTTTACCTCCTGCCCCTGTTAAACCAGACAGATATTACCGGGTTCCTGATTCTCACCAGTTCCTTTATAAAAGCCCTTCTGCTGACCCAGAAACTATTTCTCAGGGTCCCAAGGGAATTAAGGCCTCTACTGCTAAAAACCCTTTACCTTCAGAGAGAGATTCCAGAGCATTGGAAAGGTGGGGGAAAAAGGTGTATACATCAGCCACTTTAACCATGAGGGCATTAAACTGTCAATTTCATATGTTAAAGTACCAGCAGTTCTTGCTATCTCAGCTGAAAAGCAAAATGACACAAACAGAACAACCTGATTTGAAAGAGTTGCAGGATTTGTTGCATGGAGCAGAACAAGTGGGGAAGCATACCTTACAGTGTGGCTTTGATGCTTTAGAGGCCTCATGCAGAGCTGCTGTCACGGGGTCTGTCATACGTAGACACGCTTGGCTCAAAGAACAAACCTTACTAGATCATGTCAAAGCAAAATTATTAGATGCACCACTACAAAAAGATGTACTGTTCAGTGTTAAAGCTGAGGAGGTACTAAAGACAATGGAGGAAAAAGCTAAATCTATGCAACCAGTTGAAGATTTCTTGCAGGTGCAGCCTCCACACTTCAGCAGAAACTGGCCTTCAAAAAATTGGTCCTTTCCAGCCACGGACAGACCCCAAAGGGGTAGATACAGATGCCCAAGGGGTGTAGAGGACAACCTCAAGGGTCTTACAGAGCCAGGCAATGGCTATCACCAGCCCCAAGAGGTGGTGAAGACAGAACACAGTCATTTAGAAAACAGACGCAATGACTTTCCCCTTGGCCTGCCAAACAAAGCTATAATGGCAGCACCTTTGGGCGGAAAACTGACCTTATTTTCAAAAAAACTGGCACATTGTTACAAAGGACAAATGGATTATGGATATTATAGACAGAGGTTACAGATTCCACTTTCGCACCCTTCCAGAGATGAGGGGCATGCCAAACCTGCCACCAAATCAGTGGGCAGAGGCACAAAAACAGATTTCTGCTCTCATGGATATGAAAGCAATTCAAGAGGTACCTGCAAATGAACAAGGTCAAGGTTTTTATTCAAGACTATTTCTGGTACCAAGGAAGGACAAAGACTGGAGACCCATCTTAGACCTATCTATTCTAAACACATATCTAGAGGTACCAAAATTCAAGATGCTCACATTACAGCAGCTTCTTCCCATGCTGGGCAAGGAGTCTTGGCTGGTAACGCTGGACCTCAAGGAGGCATACCTGCATGTCCCTATCAAACAAGATTGCAGAAGATACCTCAGATTTCTTGCAGGTTCAACCCATTATCAATTCTGTGCATTGCCCTTTGGCTTATCTACTGTGCCCAGAGTGTTTACGAAATGCCTGGCATCAGTAATTGCTTTCTGCAGACGAGAAATACAAATCTACCCATGTCTGGATGACTGCCTGATCCAAGCGGACAGCAATGACATTCTATTGCAACATCTGGCATTTGTAATAAAACTGTTAAATTGCCTGGGGTACACAGTAAACAAAAAGAAATCAAAACTAATACCCTCTCAACAGATAATGTTCCTGGGTGCCAGCTTAAATACAACGGCCCAGATGGCTTACCTCACGCCAGACAAACAAGGGCAACTGTCTCAATACTTCAACAAAATGGCAACTTTAACCAGGCTAACTGCAAGGAAAATCCTGCAGGCTCTGGGGTTCATGGCATCTTGCATTCTACTAATACCATTTGCAAAGCTGCATATGAGGAAACTACAATGGTACCTAAAAAACTTATGGTCACAACACAAACACAGCTTGAAAACAATTTTACCACTCATTCCATGCCTTCAAAAGGAATTTTTGTGGTGGGCTCAAGCATGCCAAAAAAACACGGGTCTCCCTTTCTGTATACCACAAGCAAGGCAAGTCATCACAACAGATGCCTCAGACTACGCATGGGGAGCACACATGGCAGACCAGTGCATCCAGGGAAAATGGTCCCACAAACAGATGCACCTACACATCAACCAAAAGGAGATGCTAGCTGTGCAAAATGCCCTTATGAATTTCAAGGACCTGCTGCAACCGGGCCAGCTATTGATGAGGACAGACAACACCACAGTCATGTGGTACATAAACAGGGAGGGACGCATTCATACCCTCTATGCAGGCAAGCGATGACCCTGTGGAACACAGCATTGGAATTACAAGCTCAACTACAGGCACAATTCCTGCCAGGGAAGGAAAACACTCTGGCAGACAACTTAAGCAGAAATATGACAGACCCTCATGAATGAAAGTTGCATCCACAAGTCTTCTCAAAGATAACTCAAGCATGGGGACAGCCAGACATAGATCTAGTTGCCTCCCACAGCAATTACCAGTTGGAAAAATTCTGCTCAAGGACCTATCATCCGCAGGCCTGGAAAGTGGACACACTATCTTTTAGTTGGACAGCATTGACAGTCTACGTCTTCCAGCCTCTGCCTCTACTGACCAAAGTCCTATTAAAAACCAGAGCAGAGAGGTCAAAAATGATTCTCATTGCTCCAGACTGGCCACGACAGCACTGGTATCCTCTCCTAAAGAACCTGTCACACTCACCACCATGGATCCTACCTCTTCTGTTGTCACAGCACAACTACAAGATCCTTCACAGCCAACTCAGAACTCTAAATTTAGCTGCACGGAAAATACCTTAATTTGCCAACAGGCTCTCCTCTCCAAGGAGGTACAGGATGTCATCTTGGAGGCCAGGAGACCCTCTACTAGAAAAACCTACTCCGCCAAATGGAAACGATTTTGCTCCTGGAATCAAGCAAAGGGCCAGAATCCTTGGGTAATAAGTATACCTCAGATTTTACAGTACCTAGCTGAGATGTTAAACAGAGGCCTTTCCTTCTCTTCCATCAAGATCCACGCTTCAGCAATTTCAGCACAATACAATACGGATCCTCCTTTATTCTCACATCCTCTATTAAGGAAGTTCCTCAGAGGGGCAAAAAATATAAAACCCCCACGGAAACCACTAGCTCCAGCTTGGGACCTCAACTTCGTATTGGAGAAGCTGACACTGCCTCCTTTTGAGCCGGCCTCTTCAGCAGAGTTACAATACTTGTCGTGGAAAACAGCTTTGCTTCTGTCTATTACCTCAGCACGCAGGGTTTTGGAGCTACAGGCCCTCATGGCTGTGCAACCATTTATCATTTTCCATCAGGATAGGGTTTCCTTATGAACCAACCCTGCCTTCATGCCAAAGGTAGCATCCAGTGTGGCTTTGAATCAGACTATTCATTTACCTACCTTTTATCCAAATCCCCAGAACAAAGGGGAGAGGCTACTCCACTCCTTGGACATTCACAGGCAACTTCGTTATTACTTGGACAGAACAAAGTAATTCAGGAAATCTGAGCAGCTCTTTGTGTCCTATGCTACAGGTGCTCAAGGAAAGGTTATTTCCAAACAGACTATTTCAAAATGGATAGCCCACTGCATACACTTTTGTTATTAATTTCATGGAAAATCAGTGCCTGTATACATCAGATCCCACTCCACCAGGGCTACAGCTACCTCAGCAGCTTTCCTCAGGGGGGTCCCTACCAAGGACATTCTGGAAGCAGCTACTTGGAGTTCAGTGCACACTTTCACCAAACACTACCACCTTCCACTATACTCAAAATCCAGAGTGGGCTTTGCCACAGCTCTAGCCCCTCCTAATTCCGCTTAGTACCAGCCACCCTTACTTAGCTTTGGGATTCTACCCAAGTGTGATGACTGCAGCTGTATGCACGAAGAACATAGTACAGTTTTGTACCTACCATAAATGTAGATGTTCGAGTGCGCATACAGCTGCAGTCCAGGTTACCCTCCCTCAATCCCCTCTTAGGACAGAACTTATGACAAACACCTTTAACATACAACCTATTTGGGGTATTCCTATATGGTGTATTTGCTTGCAACTACTGTTTTCATTTATCTACTTATGTATGTTTGCATAACATCATGTATTGCCTTCCTTTCTGGGGGCACCTGACATCTGGGGCAAGAAAAACTGAAGAAAATGGCGTCGGCCGCCTCTTTTATACCCCTGCTGCACTGACATCAGGGAAGAAGTGACAACAACCGACACCGGACCTAGACTTTGGAATTCGGCAGACCGAGGACCCGCCTGACGGCAGAGAACCCAAGTGTGATGACTGCAGCTGTATGCGCACTCGAACATCTAAATTTATGGTAGGTACAAAACTGTACTTTAAGAATAGGCAGCTGAGGTGCTTGGGCACCAAGTAAGGATTATTTCTTGGGAACTTCCATGGGAAGTATACCACATATGGCCCATTGGGAGTTGACCTGTACGTCTCCTCTTGCAGGGTAAGATTGGGAATCCCAGATGATGAATTGGAGACTGTTGATAAGAGATAAAGAAGTCTGGTCTGACTACTTCAGTTGTTACCCACGCAGTCCTTTCAGGCTAGTAATTTAGAAGATGGATAAGTATTTCACTCTGAAAGCTAACAATGGTAGAAGACTAGCAGAATTTTGTAGAAGACCATTACCATTGTCTTGTTGAATCTTTAATCACTTTGTAGTGATGGAATATCCAGAATGATTGTTGCTATCTTGAATAAGACTGGATGTGTCACTGTTGTTTGCCATCTGGCTTAGCCTGTGTACTGCAGAGCTGTTGATCACCAGTGCCAGACCCATAGGGGCTGGCAGGAATGCTGTGCTGGCTAAGTTCCATTTCCATAATAGCATGGGAGGGAAAATATATTGATTATGTAATTTATGTTATATTCCAGTATCATTTACTCATAAATAATAGCTCACTGTCCAATTCCTGCAGGATGATCTTTGTGGTCTTTACAGTGTGGTACCTACAGGGGCACATCAGGCTAAGCATGTCAGTAGAGAAACATGCACCTAAATGTATGTGAAAG
Source organism: Protopterus annectens (assembly GCF_019279795.1). Taxonomy (NCBI): domain Eukaryota; kingdom Metazoa; phylum Chordata; order Ceratodontiformes; family Protopteridae; genus Protopterus; species Protopterus annectens. The sequence continues at coordinate 302,536,814 of NC_056739.1, forward strand.
CAGGTAGTGTGGTCAAACACCAGTGTAAGCAGTGTAACAGAGTCAGAAAATGCATTCCGGTCACAGATGAGTTGTGCACATATAATTTCTTAATATAACTCTGTCTTGCACTAAAGAGAAGGGCGTAGGAAGGAAAATAGGCAAAAAAATAGTATCGTACTATCTAAGCAATGCGTTATCTGGGTACTGGTTGTTAAGGAGAGTAAAAACATCAGATAAATACATTTGTGAATGAAAAGTATATTCTTGGTGGATATATATGCTTAGCCCTAGGAAGATGCATTTTGAAATATCCTCTTACTGATATGCTAGACAATGGTGATGCCAGGTTACAACAATAATAATAAAGAACATCAATGACTCTGTTCGTACCCTTTGTGACTTGCTCTGTTGACTCTTTATCTCCCTTGTGCTTGTTTTTCAGTACAAGATGCTCCTTGATCACTTTATTCACTTCCACACTCTTGATCTCCGTTGTCTTCAGCATCATTCCAGTTTGCTATGAAGTGGTTCTGCTAGCACTTGTCATGGCTGTGGCCGGCCTGGCTATGGGATGCATTGATACCACCTCCAATGTACAGCTGGTCCAAATTTACCAGAAAGACTCGGCTGTCTTCTTGCAGGTATTTAACTTTTTTCACATTTATTTGTCCTGATTTGATATGTCTGTGAAGTATGTAAGTGAGGGAGGTACAGTATGAATGTCTTAACTTCTTGGTTGCAATATTAAAAAGTATTAGTTTAAGGGTGTGCACATTTATGCAACCAGCTTATTGTACGTTTATTATTTTTTATATTTTTCCCCTAACAGATTTTTTGTTTTTCAATTGAATTGTAGAGGTTATAGGTCACATTAAAGATGGGAAAAGTTTTTAAATGATTTATTGTGGTCTCTTTTTTTTTATATCACAAAAACCTGGCATTTTAACAGGGGTATGTACACTTTTATATCCACTGTATGTATACTTCAGCTATTCATTGTCTGTCTATAAAACCTTGGACAGCAGATCAAAAATGAGTGGTTACTTTAGTTTCCTGCTAACCTGCTTATTGGGCAAACTATCAGTCCTATCAAAGGCTTTATGTCCGAGGCGCTAGAGGAGTGAACAGTTTTTTATTAAGATATATTGGATTTACTGGCTTCGTTGTTTTTTATTAAATTGTAAGTCCTAGCTTGATAATCTGTATCGTCTTCATCCTCACTAACTGCCTCAGGTTTGTCTTGTGCATTCTTTATTTGTGAAATCTGTAAATATGCCGAATTTTTTCTCCGGGTAGTAAGCAGTGTCATTCATGAAGACATAAGTGAAGTAGTCCAGTATGCAACTGAGACCCTGCTCTAGATGACTGTCGAGGTTCTGCTGGGCTTCTTCCAAGCCCACCACCCTATGCTGACTTGTTTAATAATTATTTTTCTTTATTAGACAATTTCATATACATTCTTTTTTCTTTATTGAAAAAAGTATATATGCAGTGCTTTTTTTTTTTATTAAAAATGTATATATACATATATGGGTTTGATAGTTTTGAGTAAAATGTTCAAATATCAGCCTCTGTTTTGTAAACATGCTTTGGTCGAGTACAGAAGATTGACAGTCCCTGCATTAGGGCAATGTTCCCTTATCTCGAGGATTGTGCAATCGGGAAGTTGGTATATATAATTATCAGGGGTATGGAGGCTTGCCCCTTTTCAAAAAGGCTATTCTTTATTTTCCTGCTGAATGGTTGATCCTCTGAGTATGTGCAGTAAGCATATCAGCATTTTGCTGCTAGCGTTAGTGTCATCATTTAAAATGTCGGTATTTTGGCCATTCGACTGAAGGTAATAAAGATATATAAAATTTATATTTATAATCATTGATGCATAGGTTCTCAACTTATTTTTATTAACAAGAAATATGCTCTGTCTTAATCTAATTATTTAACTATTTTATAAGCAGTGCATGCTTAAAATGCATAGTTACTGTTTTTCCTATCTTGCAAAGTTAAAAAAACTATTGGAGATACAGTTTTTAAGTTAAAGTGGACTGATGTCATGTGTTCTTAGACTGTACATTATTATCTGAATTTTGGAATAAATTTCAAACATTTGCACAACCTCTGTACACAGACAAATTTGAAATATCAAGTAAATTAAAGTTATGTAATATTTCAGTTCTGTCATATTTAATGTAAAGATCAACACTCTGTTATATGCTTTGTACTAAAAATAGCAGGAAAAACAATTATAAAGGAGTGGGAAAAGCCCACTTTTATGTTATTTTTGGAATCAGTCACAGTAGTCTATTCCAAAGGGTCTATATTACAAGACCAAAGACGCATTCTTTCGAATGCGTCTTGGTCGAACATAAAAGGCTGAAAACGCAAAATATCAAAGCAGCTGTTAAGTGAATTCTTTCCCTGGAAAAGAATTTGCTTGGCCACTTCGGTACTTTGCCGTTTTTAGCACTGTAGTGCGGTCTTGGAGTTGGTATATTTAAGTAGGGGGGGGTGAAGGCCCACACTTAATGTAATGTTTGAAATTGTTTTTTATTTATTTATTTTTTTGTTGTTGTTGTTGGAACAGCGATTTTTTTTCCCTTGGAAAAAAAATTGCTGTTCTGGCACTTCGACATTGTAAGCTTTTGCTTACATAGGGTCGATTAATTACCGTTCGCTTTTTTAAGCGTTCGGTGATCTAATATAGACCCTATTCCAAAGAAGTTAATAATATTGTAATACAAACTAAATCTCTAATGATGAATTATTAGTTCTGGCCTAGTGTAACTGTACTTCTAGATAGATTTGAAAATAGCAGTCAGTAGTATAAAAGTATATTCTTAGACAAATGTAGTGTAACTTGCTATTCATTCTTTGATGTGAGACTCCGGAGCCTTTTCCATAGGCCAAAAAGTTCACATACCGTCCAAGGTCTACTAACCTGGTCAACCAGACAAATAAAATATGCCAGAGGTTCGGTGGTATGGTGGACACTACCACAGTAGTCTCACAGTACTCAGCATTTTATTCTTTTGATAAATTCTACTGCTTTATGTGACACTAAGCTCAAAGCGAAATGTCCATTGTTTCCTCCTTGTTTGTTAATCTGAATTTTCCATCCCCTGTTCATTGACTGCCATAACTTCCTCCCATCATTGCCAGTTCAATGCTATGTCCACTTTTTTCCTGACTTCTGTTCATATGTTCTTAGGTTCATAGAAGGTTACTAGGCTAATGGCCCTAGAGCCCTTACAAGTCTACCTATATTTATCCCGAGTTGTCCCAGTTGTTAATGGTCAGGAGAGTAAATTTCACATAGACAGTAGTTTGTGGTAATCAGTATCAACTGCCTCTGTCCATGAGGGACATGGGCACCACCCCAGGATTAAATTTGCAGTCACCCATTCATTTATTTAGGTTGCATTTGAAGAAGTTTAGGGAGGGGCTCTGTTTCACATGAATTGGAAGCTTGCTCCAGAGAAGTGGCAGTCACTGGGAGATGTATCTATCTCCCCAGCATGATCTATTCATGTCAGAGGCTAAGTTAAGATCACTGGAGCAAGTGACCCCTGTGCAGTTTGATTTAGGAATGTGTAGCATTTCCATCAGGGCAGGGTCAAAGACTGCCCTGTAAGCCAGGTACAGGTCACCCCTTAACAGGCTGCAGGAGACACAGTACAGTGACAGGGCCTTCAGTCTTTCCATGTAGGACTTGTTTTGTGTACCCTTGTGTATTTTCTTGGCGAGAAACCCCTGTGGTCTCTCCAGCTGTTGCAAGTGCCTGGTGAGGTACATGCAAGAGGGAGCAATGAACTCAAATATTGGTCTGATGATGGCAGACTATAATGGAATTATAACATCCTTAGATCTAGATATGATGCTTTTACTTATGAGATGTGTCACACAGAAGGATTTCCTTATCACTATGGATACATAGTCATCAAGTTCAAATTGCTATCAATCAGGTTACCCAGATAACATACCACTGGGTCTACACTTATTGAGCGTGCTGTCTGTAATGTTATTAGCAGGGATGTCAGCTTTCCCAAAGGAAATAATAATGCATTTTTTTCATTTAACTTTAGTCCTTTGCTTTGGCACCAATCATTTATTTGCATTAAACCTATCTGCAGTATATTAACATCATTGGGAGACTCACTGATTACTCCCAGTTTGCAATCATCAGCGAACTTGGTCAGCTACAGGCCATCCATGTTTGCCTAGACTTCTGGGAAATTGTAAATAGTAAAGGGCCAAGCACAGAATCCTGTGATACACCACTGATGACTGGTCTTTTACTAGAGGTGAAGGGACCCACTTTGACAGTATGTGTCCTGTCTGTGAGCCAGTTGGCTACCCATCTAGTGGTTAATTCCCAGTTGGGATTGTTTCTGTATAATACCTAAGTGGGGGATTGTGTCAAATGCCTTGGCTAGGTCAAGTTAGGTGGTATGTACAGTCTGTCCCTTGTTCGTGGCCTTGGTGACTTTCTTGTAGAAGTCAACCATGTTTAACAGTGATGTACTACCCATAATGAATCTGATCAGGATTGGGTCCACAGTTTGGAGATTACCCATGTCCTTGTTGATAAGCTCCATAGTGATTCTTTCCATGACCTTGCAGATGAGGCTAGTCAAGCCTATGGGTCTATAATTCCCAGGGTCGGTTCATAGTCCCCTTTTGTGGAGAGGGTTTACTTTGTTGTTGTTCTCCATTCTGCTGGAATATAGTTCTCAGGCTGTGGTTAAACAGGGATCCAAGTGGATCTGCTATGTCATATATATTTTAAGCTGTTTAAAAGGCAACCTGGGATGTTGTCTGGTCCCATTGATGATGTGTTTTTGGCCTTGGAGAGTGCAGAGATGACCTCTCTTTTGACATAATAGGATGAGGAATGGTGTCAAGTATACTTTGTAGGATGGTCAAGTTTGCCCCAACTCTACCCACTAGCAGGTTGGCTATTACCTCCATTTCAGTATGGGTGGTACCACCCACAACCAGTTCAGTGCATAGCTGGATACTCCCTTTTCAATTTCAAATGTAGTTAAAGAATGATTTGTGATTATGCTTAGCTAGGGAAGCTATTTTTGCTTTGTAATCAGCTTTGGAGAACTTGCTAAGATCTCTAATTTGTTTAAGCTGGAGATGGATTTCCTGCTTTTACTGAGCCAGTTATCTCTTATACTTGGACATTCATTTTTTTCTCTTGTTGTATAGCCTGTTTTTTTCAGCAAGACCTGGTTGTAATCCAGTCAGGTACAGATGATTCAGTACAATTACTTAAATGGTTGTACAGGGCATTGGTGTACACCTCTGCATAGGAGTCCATGTTGTCTGTGTTTGAGAGGGTTTTGAAACTTTTTACCATTGCTTAGTAAGAGGTCATTTGTTTTGAAAATGTTCTTAAGTGTTTTTGAGCTTGATTGGGTATCTGGCCTTATAATTACATAATATGAGACTGATTTATGCTACAATCTTACCAGAGAGGACATCACACATGGGGTGCAGTGCTCCCTCGTGTTACTGAGTACTACATCCCAGGTATTTGAGCCCCTTGGGGAAGTACTGACTAGCTGTTCCAGGGCATTTGCATTGACAAAGTTCAAGAACCTCTGAGCTAGCATGCTTGTGGTCATGTATGTTTCCCAGTCAATGGAAGGATAGTTAAAATCACCCTTGAATAAGGTGTTTGGTTGTATGGCAAGTGACTCCAACAAGTCCATGTATGTGGCATGCTTTTCTTGGTTCATGATGGGGGACCTATAGCTAGCTATGATGTGGTAGGGGATTTTGCCTATAGTTAATTAGACATGGAGCTTGAGAGAGTCATACTGTTTGACCAGTCTTGAGGTGTACTTGTCCTTAATGAAGATGGATACATCTCCTTCTTTGGTTCTTACATGCCCAATTTGTGGTCTGAATGTATGGAAGGTGTTGTAGCCCTGCACAACCAGGGTGCTTTCTGAGGCTTTGAACAATGTCTCAGTGACTGCACAGATGTCAGCATCTTCCAAGGTGAAGAGTGCTTCCAGGGAGTGCAGTTTTCTTATTTAGACTCCTAGCATTAAGCAGCAGTACCTTGACTTCATCTAGAGAGGATTTTGTTACATCGGCAGGTTGCTTATTTTGACACTGCCTAAAAAAGGCACAATATGGCTGGCTAATGCCTTTGCCAATTTCCAAAAGCTTACAGGAGACTGGTGCAGAACAATATCTTCCCTGGCTGACAGATTAGATCCCCTTGGATTGACACCAGATGCTACGCTAGTTGTTAAACTCAGTAATTTTTGTTTGTATTATGCCATCATCCTTGGAGAAGGTGGAATTCTGCTTAAGGCTAGAGTTATACCTGCTTGTGACATATAATCATATCTCTCTTCATGTAGTCCAGAGAGGTATGCCTCAAGTCATTCACCTCAACATGGACTATGACAGAGTCATGCTAGTACTTGTGGTTGAGTGACTTGAATGCTTGAGTGACTTGACAGATCCTGGCACCTGACAGGCAGCTAACCGTAACCTGTGCCATATCCAGCCTGTGTGTCCCACTTTGGAGTCTCCTATGTCCAGTACATTAGGTTTTGTGGTGTTATGCCTTATGGGCTTATTTGTTGAGACACTAGTATGTGTGTTTGTGTTATTATGTGTTTTGGTTGTGTTTTACATTGTTGTGTGTGTAAGTGGTTTCCGTTTGGGAGGTCTCTTATCTTTCGGTAAGTTACTATTAATACCTCCAAATATGTGGGTTTATGTGTCATGTCCTTATTTAGTGTGGGAAGTAATGTGTGTGTGCTGACAACCTGTTTGGCATTTGATGTGTGTCCTTGTATGAGAGTCTTGCCTGCAATTTCATAGTGTATCTTCATCTCTCACATAAAATATTTGTTTGTTTCAGGAGTAAGTGGTTGTCAGTATACATGAGACAATTGATACATTGTCTCAGGATACCCATGTCCATTACGTTGGCCAAAGCAATAATGGAAGCCTGCCCATCCTTGATAACAGGTTCTTACTGTATGTTTTATTAGGGAAGGGAATGGGTTAATTTGAAAGGATTTTGCTGGTAGCTCCGAGACTACAAGAAGGACCTATACTCTGTGTTAGGTTAAGGTTGATCAATAAAGCAAAGAAGGGCTTGGAAGGGTTTAACTGACAACTGTTTAGAAACGGAGCTTCAAGGCTTTTGCATCTATACAGAGCACTGCTGAACACCACTGCGCAGAGAGCAGCTTAGCACAAACATGAGGCTTAAATACGAGCAAAGAGGAACAGGTTTTAAGCTAACTACCAATCAGGAAAGCATATAATAAAGCCTTCCACCAGCAATCCCCAACTCAGACAGGTTAGATCTGCACACTTCTGCCACAAGGGTGCAGAAAAACACCTTCTGAATATAGAATAGGTGGTTTGGAACCGTGTAACAAGACTTCACAAACTACCTACAACAGCTCTACAACTATCGGATGCAATGTAATATAGTGCAATTAACTACTTAAAGCAGCAGTAGACAGTACAGTTTTTTTATATAAAGTGCAGAAAAAAACAGCAAATAAATTAAGAAACTGCTAAAATGCAATCACAATTTATAAGAGAAGTGCAAAGAAGTACTTATTTTGTCTTTTCAATAACCTCTTTAGAATACACATTAACTTTGGGGGAATCTCCTCAGCATAAAATTTTGACCAAAAACTTGCAGATTTTATTAAGAAAACGCCTGTTATTTTAATGTCAGACTTCCCTGGATATCTGCACGTGTCTTGTGCAAAGTTCAATGTTGTTACTGCACAGTAGTGTATTCCCACTTAGTAAATCAATGAGGAAAACTGCTGAAACATTTTGTTTTTCAAAACCCGGTGAAAATAAATAAAGCTACCTTATTCTTTGGTCACAAACAGTGTTTGAATTGTTTAATTTACTTTTTCATTCATAATTCTTTCTAGAATTCAGTGACACTGTAGAACATGGTTTGCAGCTAGCTGTTACCCCATCCCACAAATTTATCTTTTTCCATTCATTATATTCACCTTGCTAGTCTGTGTACTATTGACTGTCCTGTATTTATTCTGTTTCATGAATGTGTTGCATTAAGCCACTTTACTGTTTGTACTAAGTCAGATTAATAGTTTATATTGTCTACATACTGGTAAAATCTGCAAATAAAAACTGATGTGTGAAGACAGATAATTTTTTGTAGGAATAACCTCCTCAGTAAACCACATACCTTTTGTATTCCTGTGTTGTTTCAGTGCTTGTGCCTCCATTTACATGGAGTTTTCTTGAAAGTAATAACATACTAGTTTTATTTACCTTTTTTCTGTCCTACTGGACATCAGATTAACTTTTATGTCTGCATTGTTGTACATCTTACAGTTTGTTTTAAATAGTGTGATGGAGCTTACTGTAGTCCTTACCCACTAAAAGCTTATAGGTTCATATGAGGTTACTAGGATATTGGCCCTAGCTCCCTTATTGACCAAGTTGTATGGTCTATATTTGCAGTGTGAGTCTATGATCAGCACTGAGTGCACGTATCCAAGAGGGACATAGGTGACACCCCCAGGGTAAATTTATGGTCTCCCATCCAGTTGTCTAAGCTACGCTTAAGTAGGGTAATTGAGGAGCACTGTTTTATGAAAATTTGGAGTTTGTTACAGGGGAGTAGCAATCTGTGGGAAACGTATGTCTCTCCAGCATGTCCTGTTAATGTTGCAGGCTAGGTTAAGATCCCTAGAGCGAGTGAATCCTGTCCCACTTGACTTGCAGATGTGCAGCATTTCCATTGGGGCAGGGTCAGAGACTGCTCTGTCGGCCAGGCACAAGTCCTCTCTCAGCAGCCTATAAGATACAGAGTACAGTGACAGGGTCTTTGTGTTGACGGCCTTGAATTTTCTTGGTGAGAAACCTCTGAGGTCTCTCAAGCTGCTGCAGGTGTCTGGTAAGGTACATACAAAAGAGAGAGTTGCACTTTATTAGTGGTCTGATGAGGGATAAGTACAGGGGAGTTATAACATCCTTGGCTCTGGATGGGATGCCCTGACTTATGAGATGCACAACATAGAAGGCCTTCCTTACCACTGTGGACACATGGTGATCGAAGTTAAGGAGTTAAGGTTCTATCCACCTGTGTTCCCAAATCTCTCATCACAGGGTTCGTGCTAAGGGGGGGGGGGGGGTTGCTGTTAATATTGTAATTTGCAGGACTTCCCCCTTTGCTGAAAGGGATGATAATGCATTTTTTTCGCTTTTAGTTTAAGTCCATGGATTTGGCACTAATCATTTGCCTGTGTAAGCCCTGTTTGTAGCATGTCAGTATTGTTGGGTGACTCAGTGATTGTACCCACTTTGCAGTCATCAGCGAACCTGGCAAGCCACAGGCCATCTATTTTCACCTGAACTTCTGAGAAATATATTCCAAACAGTAGGGGGCCCAGCACAGATCATTGTGGTACACTACTGGTAACTGGTCTGCTGGTAGAGGTGGAATCCCCAACTTTGACTGTATGCATTCTGTTGGTGAGCCAATTGGCTACCCATCTAGAGACATATGGGTTAATTCCCAGCTGGGTGAATTTCTCAATGATGCCTCAATGGGAAATTGTGTCAAAAGCCTTGCCTAAATCAAGATAGGCTGTATGTACTTTTCTGCCTTCATTCAGCGCTTTGTTGTCATTCTTGAAGAAGTCCATCAGGTTTAATAAGCATGATCTACCTGTAATGAAGCCAGCTTGAGTTGGGTCAAGACTTTGAATGTCACCTATGTCTTTGTTAGAGTCAATGATGACTCTCTCCATGGCCTTGCAGATAAGGCTAGTTAGGCTTATGGATCTGTAGTTCCAAGGGTCAGTTGATGGACACCCTTTGTGCAAGGGAATTACTGTTGCTGCTTTCCATTCTGCTGGGACACAGACAGTAGTTGGACTGTGGTTAAAAGAGAGTGCCAAGTGGTTCTACTAGCTCCTGTTTTAGACCATTTAGTAGTTAGCCTGGGATGTTATCCGGTCTCAGAGTCTGTGTTTTTGGCCTTGGAGAGTGTGGTTATGACCTATTTGGAGATACTAGGTAGAAGACTGGTGACCGGTATGCTTTGGGGTATGTAAAAAGTAAAAATAAAGCAACCAAGTGAATGTCTGAAGCATACAACGTAAACAAATAAGAGCAAAAAATATAATCTGACCACCACGGCTGATTCAAAAAACTTTAATAAAAACAAGTAGAGTAAGAACATGTCTGAACCACCAATGAGCCTCATTGTTTCAAGCAGGGATGGGTAACTAAACCATATCAATTTTTGTAGAAAAGAATTCAAGTTCCAGTCTTGGATAAAGTCTAACAGTACTTAAGGACACAAAATATTTATTTTATATGACCTCTATTATTGGTTTAGTAGACCTGATGGACATAGTAATATATTTTTTCTTACTTTAGATGTTATGTTGGGTGTCGAACTGGCACCTCGGCACCACAAAAATCTACTGTCAATATTAGTGGACCGGAGTTCCACTGTGGCAACCCCTAACTGGGAAAAGCCGAAAGAACAACAACAACAACAACTTTAGATGTTATGTCCCTTTTCACTGTGATACCCAATGAAGTAGGTGTTGAGAATGTGAGGATGTATTTATGTAATCATACAGATTTCTCTGCTAACAAAATAGAGTTGATCTGTACCCTTTTATACCTTATTTTAGAAAACTGTGTTTATTTTGGTTTTGAATATTTTCTGCAAATGGCGGGTGTAGCTATGGGCACTGCATGTGTCGACAGCTATGTCAGTCTGGTTTTGGCATTCTGGGAAGCAGAATAAGTTTTAAAGGACAGTCCCTACTCTGTTTATCAGCTTTTATAGATGCTGTATAGATAATATGTTCCTCGTTTGGACAGGGACTTTAGATAAATTGAAAATGTTTATAGACTATCTACACAACATAACTGAATTTTTTAAATTTAGTTATAACATATCTGATACCTCTGTTGAATTTTTAGATGTCATAGTCAGCAAAGATCTGTTAGATCAGTTTAAAAGTAAGATTTATAGGAAACCATGTAGGAAAAATAATTTGTTACACAAGACCAGAATGCATCCTGAGCACATTATTAAGAATGCGCTTAAGGGACAGTTCTTGAGAGCCATGAGGTTCCATAACGATGACTATATGAATGCAGCCTGGATTATCCGAGCAGTGCATGGATACGATCTCACAACTGGTACACCAGTTGTTGTTGATGTATATGCAGATCCCTCCCCCTCTGGACTTACCGCTGAGAGAATGTATTCTGTCTGCTCTAAAAAGTGAAAGCCCCTCCACATGGACTGTACTGTCATTAATATTAGAGTTTAGCCAAGGTTCAGTAAAAATAAGCACACAGCATTTCATTATATTTATATTTTTTGTTATATATAGTTATAATATAAATATTATTTATATTGTGAATATGATTGGTTAATTTGTTGGGATTATTATTCATTGTCCAAGGAAGTGGTGTTCTACCATGAAAGCACTTACCTAATTTTACCCTATTTTATACGTGTATGTTTTCAGCTCTGCTACGTCTTTTGAATCAGCAGTGGTGGTTGGATTATATTTATTTGCTTTTCTGTGCTTTGGGGTATGTCTAGTTGGGGACTGGGTGAAGTTTGCACCAAATCTGCAATGTCCTTGGGGTTAATATGAGTGGTACCATCCAGTTCTAGTTCGGCACAAACCTAGGCCTTCCCTTTTACATTTCTGCCATAGATAAAGAATGCCTTGTGAGTATCCTTTGCTAGGGATGTGAGTTTAGCTTTGAAATTGGCTTTAGAGGACTTTACAAGATATCTAATTTGCTTGTTCAAGCTATGGAGGGTGTCCTCTGTTGAGTAAATACCCTCTTGTTCTTAGATATTAGTTTCTTCCTCTTGTTGTATAACCTATTTATGTTTGATGCCCACTAAGGTGGCTTGTTTTTTTTTTTTTTTTTTGTGAAGACCTTGTTTTGATCCATTCGAGTACAGCTGAGTCTATACATTTGTATAGGTATTTATACAGGGCATCTGTGTACATCTCTATATAGGAGTCATTGTTGGCAGTGGTAGCACTGGGTTTGAAACTATTTCTGCTGTGAAAATAGGAGGTATTGCAAGCCATGCCAGGAGAAGTAGGGCAGTGGATGTGTAAAATGTGGCAGCATAAGCTAGCTGGAATTTTGCAAATAATTATGCCATATGTGTATCAAACTGATTTGTACAGATGCTTGTGCTGAAAATGTATTTGTGAGGTTTGCTTGTGTTGAAAATGTATCAACAGTGTGCCCTAATGAAAGCAAAGAAATGTACCTGTATTATTGTAACTGAATTAAATGTATCTGTTTTGACAGAGGGTACAGGAAGAGAAGAGATTTATCTTGCACTTAAATATCAGTAAGAAAATGAAAACTATTGGGCCTATTCCAAAAAGAGGTTATCTCTCAGCTTTGAATGAAGCCAGAGATGCAATGTTTGTAAGAAGTATAAGGGAAGTATTTTATGTTTTTTATAACTTCCAGCACCTGCACCAGATCTGAGCAGTGCTCTTATGTGTGTATTATTGACATGTAGGTGCTAAAACCCTGGCAGCTTCTAGTGCTGATGATAGTGCGGGAACCAGAAGTCAGATGACCAGATGTATATGATGTCATTTTCTGCAGAAGTGATGTTTTAATATTAGAGGAGACTGAAGTCTCAGGAGCAGTCTGTTCTTGGAACATGGCAAAGGAGGCAGACCACTCACCTACTTTGTCTTGCCTTGTGCTAATAATTGACCAGGGATAGTAATTCTCTAAATAAGTTCGGAAAATATAGTGAGAATAGTTAAGTATTGTTTTTCTGTAACTGTGTGAATCTTTCCAGATGTTTTATTTTTAATATTCCCTGGGGCTGGGGTTGAAACTCTGGTGTTTACTGTAAATAGATATTTAGTATTTTCATATTTTTTATTATTATTTAATGTTTTTAAACATCTTGTGGCTGGTAATTTTAGAAAACATATTTAAGTTTTGAGAGTATTTGCACATATTTATTTGGTGATAACTGTGGCCACTCCTAGAAGCCTTGCTGTTTGGTCAACATTACCATTTGTATTAATATTAACTTCACTCAGCATAATTAGGTACCCTTTTTAAGAGCCTTTATAGCAACTGACTGGTGGCAATGAATCTACCTTATAGTCTGGGCAAAGCTGGTAGAATGGGTAATCTGTGCCAGCCTTTCCCAGGTGTGTGTGTGTGTGTGTGTGTGTGTGTGTGTGTGTGTGTGTGTGTGTCTCTGAAAATTAAATCTGTGTGTCAGCTACTTGGAGCAGGGGCATGAAGCACTGGTCTCACAGAGAGGGTGCTAAACACAGCTGTGCCAGTTTACAACCTTATTGGGAACCTGTAGGGAGACAGAGACACCAAGACCCTGGACTGACTGTGTTCCCTGTGTGCTATTAAAGGAAATTGTGCTTGATGCAGAGAGGTTTGCATCTGGAAATACTGAGCATATCCATTTGTATTCCAAGTGAACATCCCTCTCCAGTGATGATGATGAGGATTCAGGCTCCATGGTTACTGGCCCAGAGTGGGGACATCACATATGCCATCACTTAGGAGGCTATAGCTTGCTTTGGAGACATTTTTCATCCTTTTTGCTCTTAAGGGAGGTCAGGTATGATTGTTACTTCAAAGAAGACTGATCAGGCCTTACCAAGGAGGGCAATATACAGGGGGTAGTGCAGAGACACCCTATGTTGGTGAGTACTAAGTCTGGGACATTTGAGCCCCTTGTGGGGGTGCAAGACTATCTGTTCCAGAGAATTTGTATTAAAAAAGTCCAGGAACCTTAGGACAAGCATGTTTGTACTCCTGTATGACTACCAAATAATGATTGAAATTACCCATGACCAAGGTGTTTGGCTGTAGGGTGAGTGTCTCAAGTAGGTCCAGGTAGGTATAGTGGTTCTCGTATTTTATGGTGGGGAACCTGTAGCTAACAATGATATGGAAAGGGGGGTTTACCTACAGTTAGTTGGACTTGGAGTACCTCTAGGGAGTCATACTATTTGACCAATCTTGAGGTGTATTTATCTTTAATGAAAATGGATGCACCTCCGCTTTTGGTTCTTTCACACTCATTTTGAGGTTTGAATGTGTGGAAGGCATTAAAGTCTTGCATGACCAGGGTGCTGTCTGTGTCCTCGAACCATGTCTCTGTGACTTCACAGGCATCAGCATCTTCCAAGGATAAAGAGTGCTTCCAGGGAGTGCAGTTTCTGATTTAGACTTCTAGTGTTAAGCAGCACAACACTAAGTTTGTCTTTAGTGGATTTTATTACTTTGGGAATTTTGTTATGACATTGTGTAAAAAAGACACTATGGGGGAGGCAGGTACCCTTATCAGTAACTGAAAGACAAGAGGCGACAGGTGAAGACCATTTCTGGCATAGCAGCCTGGTCTGTTGACCATATCTTCCCAGGCTGACAGATACTGGATCCCCCTGAACTGAAACAAGAAGATAAGTCAATTGTTGACATTAATCATTTTTGTTTATATTGAGGTATCATCTTGGGTGAAGGTAGAATGCTGCTTAGGCCAGCAACACACCTGCCTGGGACACATAATCTGAGAGTTCAGTTATGTCTGTCTTCATATACTCCATTGAAGTGCATCTCAAGTAATTTACTCCAAAGTGGATTATGACAAAGTCATAATTATACTTGTTGTTGAGGAGCCTGAGTGCATGAGTGATCTGACAGATCCTGGCACCTGACAGACAGCTCTTGGTGATCTTCTCCTTGTCCAGCATGGTGGGGATATCTGTGTGTCTCATTATGGAGTCACCTATGACCAAGACATTTGGTTTTGAGGTGTTTTGCCTTAGAGGCTTATTGGCTGAGATACTGCTATGTATATTATTATATGTAGTGGATTTTGTTGGGAATGCAGTGTGTGCAGTATGTTTGCACTTAAGATGTCTCTGATCTTTTGGTTAGCGTATAGCTATTACCTCCAAGTATGTGGGTTTGTGTTGTGAGCTTGTTATGTACAAAAGTTGAAGTGTTTGTGCTGACAACCAGTTTAATATATGGTTTGCTGTTATATGAGGAAATTGATTCTAAATGCATAGTATAGATGCATCTTTCACATACTGTATTAGTTTATTCTAGGAGTAATTGGTTGTCAGTATACATGAGGCAGTTGCTTCATTGGCTCAGGATGTGCATGTTAATCAAGCTAGCTGGAGAAATGGTGGGAAATTGTCTGTCCATTATGGCAGGTATATACTGTAGTAACTAGTGGGTAGTGAGGTAGATGGCTCAGGTTTTGCTACAAGCCTAACAACAAGTGTCTATTCTATTAAGGGCTAGTGGTAGAAAACTCCATCAATGTTTCACAATATTGAGTTGCTTGCAGAACAGCAGTGCAATCTCTGAGCAGCTCTGGTAAACAGAAGCACAAAACTGCTTAAACACATTGCTTAAGTGCAAGCAAAGCCAAATGATTTTAAACAAAGTAACCAAAGGGAAAGGGCAAGACTGAGCATTATTCCAGCAATCCCCAACTCAGACAGGTCCTTGGCTGCACACATCTGGTACAGGGGTGCAGGGGCCTCTTAATGTAAGATGGCTGGTTTAAGTGCTCAAATAATACCAAACAGTCTAGATTCAGCAAACCTGAATCAAACCTATGCTATAAAATGCAGAAGTACTAGAAATTCAAAGTGCAGAAAATTGCAGTCACAGCAGCAAAAAAAAAAATTTAAAGCAGCAATTCAGTAGAATACGTCCACAAGAATGTAGACCACAAACCTTCCTAGTGTGAAACAACTGGTCTGGAACCCAAGTGCTTAAACCAGAACAAAGACACTTTCAGAATAACAGAGACTAAGCCTTTAACCAGCAATTCCCAGATTAGAAGGGTGTAGGCTAGCCTCTCCTGCCACAAACATTTAGACCATAAATCTTCCTAATGTAAAGTAACTGGTTTAGTACTCTAGTGTTAAACCAGAACAAAGACACTTAGGACAACAGGCACAATAATCCTTCAACCAGCAATTCCCTGCTCAGAAAGGCAGAGGCAACCATCTCCTCCCACAAAAGATAGTAGAGATGACTCCAAATATTTCTAAATGAGGAATGCTATTTCTCAGCTCCTCCCACTAATTAGCGGATGTTATTCACGGTATGGAAATGAGCTCATAGGTTCATAGGTAGGTACTAGGCTATCAGCCCAAGTGCCTAAGTAAACCTAGCCAACAAGGTTCCCTGGTTTATGCCACCCAAGAAAGTTAATTTCCTGTGCCCCTGTCGAGCAGAGCCACAGAAGTGATCCCCGGGGTGTATTTCCTATCCACTCATCAAGATTTTTCTTGAAGAGTGCTAATGAGGAACTTTGCTTGACATAGATGGGTAGCTTGTCCCAGAGTATAGGA
Source organism: Protopterus annectens (assembly GCF_019279795.1). Taxonomy (NCBI): domain Eukaryota; kingdom Metazoa; phylum Chordata; order Ceratodontiformes; family Protopteridae; genus Protopterus; species Protopterus annectens. The sequence goes on from NC_056739.1 coordinate 302,553,217, forward strand.
AGTCTCTGGGACAGGAATCTATCCCTCCAGCATGTCCTGTTTATTATGGTGACAAGGTTTAGGTCCCTAGAGCGTACATCTCGGAGGGATTAGGATTTCTTTAGGTGTAGCATGTCCAACAGCTCTGGGTTTAACATAGCTTTATATGTTAGGGAGAGATCTCCTTGGAGTAGGTGATATGCTACAGAGTAAAGCTGTAGTTTTCTGAGATGGTCAGTGTAGGGCATCTGTTTGAGGCCAGTAATCCTCTTTGTGAGGTACTTATGTGGACTTTCCAGCTGCTGCTGCAGATGTCTTGTGAGGTACATTCCAAAAGGGGCGTTGTACTCTCTATAATGGGTCTAATAAGTCCTGAGCATAAGGGAACAATGACCTTTTTTTTTCCTGGATGAGAACCCTTTTGTGATGAGGTATGCCACACAGGATTTCATGACTACTGCGGCAATGTGATTATCAAAGGAGAGAGACTACTGTCCACTTGGGTCCCAAGGTCTCTTATCACACATTCGGTGTCAAGTAGACTGCCATTTATGTGGCAGTTCATGGGTACAGAGTTTTTACCAAAGGGGATGACAGTGCACTTTTTGGCATTGAGCTTGAGGCCATGCCTCTAACACCAGGCATCTGTCTCCGTGAGGCCCTTCTGTAGGATGTCCACATCAGTTGCAGACTCAACTATGGCTCCTAGTTTGCAGTCATCTGCGAACTTCATTAGCCAGAGGCCTTCTGTGTTAGCCTGTACTTCAGAGAAGTGGATACCAAACAGGAGAGGTCCCAGGACTGAACCCTGTGGTACTCCACTTGTCACTGGTTTGAAGTTAGATTTGGAGTCTGCAACTTTTACAGTATGTGTTCTGTTAGTGAGCCAGTTGGCAACCCATCTTGTGATGTAGGGATTTATACCTAGTTTAGGGAGTTTAACTATAATTCCAGAATGGGGTATGGTGTCGAAAACCTTGGCAAGGTCAAGATAGGCTGTGTGAACCACCTTACCCTCATCTATGGCTTTGGTGACTGCATCAAAGAAGTCGATCAGGTTCAGAAGGCATGATCTGCCATTCACAAACCCGAACTGGGTGGGGTCCAGAGTTTGGAGGTTACTAATGTCTTTGTTTATGAGTTCCATGATGATACGTTCCATGACCTTGCAGACCAGGCTCGTCAGGCTAATAGGGCAATAGTTCCCAGGATCAGTGGTGGCTCCCCCTTTGTGGAGTGGGTAACTGTTGCTGTGCACCATTCAGTGGGTACAAAGCCTGATGTGAGACTATGACTGAACATGGTGCTTAGGTGGGGAGCCAGTTCATTCTGAAGTTCGTATAAAACACAGCCTGAGATGTTGTCTGGTCCCATGGATGCTGTGTTTTTGGTTTTAGAGTGTGCAGCTTTTACCTGTATAAATGTCATTACAGGGACTCTGCATTCTTTCTCTATAGATATGGGCCCTTTAGGGGGTGAGAGGGGGGTAAAGTTAGCACTGAACCTATCTGCCAGGATATTGGCAATATCAGTTGGTTCTGTAATTTTCATGCCATTGTGCTGTAACTTGGAGCAGATCTGGGTGTTGCCATTGAGATTCTTGACATAGCTATAGAATGCTTTATGGTTGCCCTTAGAATCAGTGGCAATTTTGTTTTTGTAGCTAGCTTTGGAGGATCTTATAAGGGATCTCAGCTTCTTACTGAGACTGATGAGGGAGCTCCTCCACTCATGGGATTTTACTCTCTTTTGCAACAGTTTCTTCCTTCTGTTGTAGAGTTTGTTTTTGGCAGGGGACCACCAGATTGGCTTCCTTTTTATGGAGGATTGTGTCTTGGTTCTGTTTGGGATAGCACGATCCATTCACTTGTGTAAATGCTTATAGAGTGCATTTGTGTAGGATTCAGCAGTTGTAACTGTATTGTTCATCTGCATGGGTGTTATGAAGTTCACCACTTCTGAAGCATGAAGTTGGCTTTGGAGACATTTTTTACCATGGTTTCCTTAATGGTGGGTAGGGACGGGATGCAGATATCAAGGGTGATTAGCTTATGATCGCATCTGACCAACAAGGAGTGGACTTCAGGTGTGGAACACAAGTCACTCATGTTGGTAATGACTAGGTCTAGGGTATTGTTGCCCCTGGTGGGGGTGTGGATAAGTTTATCCAGGGCATTGGAATTTATGAATTCCAGAAAGTGTTGAGCAAAGGAGTTGGTACAGGAGTAGTTTTCCCAGTTAATGGTGGGGTAGTTGAAATCACCCATTATTAGGGTGTTTGGATGAACCCTAATATTTTCCAGTATATCAAGAAAAGAGGAGTGGAAATCCTGGGGCATGGTTGGGGATCTGTAGCAAGCTACAATTTGGATTGCAGTTTTGCCCAGAGTTAGTTGCACTTGGATAACCTCTGATGCATTATGCTTCGCAAGTAGCCTGGAGGTCTGGATATCCTTAATGAATATGGACACACCTCCGTCTTTGGTGTTCTGGTCCAAGTGAGTGCATTTTGAGATTTAGACTTAGCATCGAGTAGCATTACCCTCAGTTTTTGCTTGCCTGTTCCTCTTACAGTGGTGAATTTATCATTTGAACCTTGCCTAAAAAAGGCACTATAGGGGCAGCAAGACCCTTGGCCAGTATCCGTAATCCCAGGGGCGACAGGTGCAGGCCATCTCTGGCAAATCATCGTGGTCTGTCGACCATGTCATCCCAGTCAGACAGATACTGGATCCCCTTAGAATGACACCAGAAGCTTAGACAATTGTTGAAATCAATCATTTTGTCCTTGTACTGCGGTATCATTCTGGGTGATGGTAGGATGCTACTCAAGGCTAGGGTCATACCTGCCTGGGCTACAAGATCAGAGAGCTCTTCCATGTCTCTTCATGTAGTCCAGGGAAGTACATCTCAGGTCATTCACACCAACATGGACAATGACAGAGTCATATTTGTACTTGTTATAGAGTGACCTAAGTGCGTGGGTTATGTGGTGGATCCTGGCACCCGACAGGCAGATGACAGTAACCTTCTCCTTGTTAAGCCTGGTGAGCAGGACATCACTGTGCTGGACTATAGAGTCACCTATGAGTAGTGTGTTGGGTACGTTGTTTTGCCTTATGGGCTGTGGTTTATTGACACACTGAATCTGTGGGCTATGTGTCATTTGGGTTGTGTTGGGGTGGAGGTTGCTTGCGTTTCTTCTTTGGAGGTCTCTTTTGCTTGAGCAGATTATTATTGAGAGCCTCTGCAAATGTTTTTGTGTTCTGTGTGTGGATTTCGGTGGTGTAGGTTTAGTGGGACTATGTGAAGAGTGTAGTGTGGTGCAAGTGTTTACCTTCTCCTCTTGACTATCAAGTTCAGTCTTGGTTGGAGAGAGCTTTACCACCAGTTTGACTAGATAAGTGCATCTCTCACAGGTTGTGGTGTGGAGTGGTAGGAGCAGAGGGTCATCTGTGTACATGAGGCAATTGGTACATTGCCCCAAGATGCCCAGATTCACCAGATAGGCAGGAGAGAACACTGGGAGCTGACCACTGGACATGCCTGAATAAAAAATGACTTTCCTCTAGACAAGTGAGGAAAGTGAGTATAAGAGCTATTATTCTCTAAGCAAGTGAGGAAAGTAAGTACAAAACCTGTTTTCCTCTAGGTATTGAGGAAGGTTGAGTGCTGTAATAATTTGTAGCTTATTTAGTGCTAACAACAAGTTCTGAACAAGTGCTGAGCACGAATAAGCAGATTCAAGTGCTAAAACTAAGAATCTGTAGTTGGATCTTGTAGTAGATAGGCTACCTAGTGCTTACCACTCCCACTGATGAGCTAGAAGGCTTCCCTCCAACACAGAAAGACATGGGGGGCTCAGAAGCTTACAAAAAGTCCTGGATACAGCAAATCTGTATCTGGACTAGACTATTTACAGGAAAGGTGGGAAACAAGCACAAACGCAGGCTTTTAAACCAGAAAGTTGAAATAGTTGGGAAAAACTGCCCAAATGGCCAATAAACTACATTTTCTGGGCCAGAAATGACTCTTGTGGTAGATAAGATACCTAGTGTTTACCACTCCCACTGAAAAGCTAGAAGGCTTCCCTCCAGCACAGAAAGGCTTTGGGTGCTCAGAAGCATACAAACAGTCCTGGATACAGCAAATCTGTATCTGGAGTAGACTAGTTACAGGAAAGGTGGGAAACAAGCGCAAACACATGCTTTTAAACCAGAAAGTCAAAAGAGATGGAAAACTGCCCAAACGGCCAATAAACTTCAATTTCTGGGCCAGATACCACTCTTGTGGTAGATAGGCTACCTAGTGCTTACCACTCCCACTGATAAGCTAGACGACTCCCTCCAACACAAAAAGGCTTTGGGGGCTCAGAAACTTATGAACAGTCCTGGTTACAGCAAATCTGTATCTGGACTAGACTAGTTACAGGAAAGGCAGGAAACGAGCTTTTTTTTTTTTTGGAAAGGGAGAAAGAAGAAACAGAAGATAATTCAAAATTAAGGACCAAAGTGGCTTACCCTTCACAAATGTTCACTCTGTATTAGGTAGAATGAGCTAGTGACACTAGACTGGAATAGAGCTGGGGCAGAGCTGAACAGATGGGACTGGTAGGAGTGTCTGAAGTCAAAATATGATCTCAGTGCACTCGGTTGAGTGAGCAAATGAGATAGACCCAGGAGGAGTGCTCAAACACAAATTTACTGGAGGGGTGGGCAATTCCAAAGTCACCAAGACTAATACCAGAACAAGAACAGGGAGGGCAGGCAGGAAACGAACTGCAGAGACCGAGAGAGACCACAATCTTCTATGAAACAATTAAATAGAAAAATAAATGACTACAGAGGGAGAAAGACCATGATATTCAATGAGACAATTAAATAGACAGAAAAATAAAATGCAGTACAATCTTTAACACTGCAAGTTTGTACTTAACTCAGCTAGTAATGCAGTTGATTGTAGGTATCTAGCAGAAGCCAAACAACTCAGACATTAAGCAATAATAAATTCAAAGAAATGTGACTAACACTTATAAATACAAAGAAACCCTCTAGGCTAAGAGTTTAATACTGAATATCAATGAAGTGAAACACAGTAGCCCCCACTAACTGCAGAGACAGAAAGAGACTACAGTATTCTATGAAACAATTAAATAGAAAAATAAATAACTACAGAGAGACACAGACCACAATATTCAATGAAACAATTATAGACGGGAAAATAAAATGCAGTACGATCTTTAACATTGCAAGTTTGTACTTAACTCTGGTAGTAATGCAGTTTATTATAGGTATGTAGCAGAAGCCAAACAACTCAGACTGACCGTAGCCAAGCCCTCATAAAACTCCAACAGTACAGAAAACTTGAAACAAATGTAATACAAGGATAAAAAAAATAGAAGTAACCAAACCTTAAATAAAATTTTCAATTCAAAATAAAATGCAGGCAGAGGACAGCAAGCAAGCCAAACAAGCACACAAGCTAAATAGAGATGCCTCCAAATATTTTTAGCTAAATGAAGAATGCTATTACTTGACTCTTCCCACTAATTAGCTGAGGTTAATCACTGTTTGCAAATGAATTCTTTGCTAATTCTTTGCTAACTTTTCTAACTAGCAATGGCAATGAACTGCTTTCACAGTGTCCTGAAGGACATGAATTCACAGCATACTTCCCAGGACAGGACCCTAAACATTACCCAAGCCAATTGTATAGCCAAGCATTTATTGTATTCTCTTAGCCTAATTCATACACCTGTCCATTAACTATTCTGTAAATTTTGAAACCTGTACTAAAAAGAATGGTTCCTTACTTCTTGCCTATTATTAAGCCTTATTTAATCAACACCATCACTTTATACAGGAAATAAACAATAATTTAAACAATCAGGTCTTGTAAATGTTTTATTTCACACTTTAGCATTCTCCAGCTGTTTCTCCATTAATTTTCCTATACGAGTGTTTACAAACGAATTGAATTAAATAAAAACTTTATTACTGGGAGGTGTATACTCACCACAGTACCTCCGAAGGTGACATTATCCTTCTTTGTCTTAAAAATCTTCTCAGATTCTTCATCCACATAAATATTCACTGTCTCTTTCTTTACCAGCATTCATTGCCTCTCTTGAAAGCAAGTTAGGTGAGAGCTAGCCGCATATATTGCAGTGCAGTACCCTTTCAAATTCTCTCTCTAATTTGCAGCTGTTCTCAAATAATTCTCTTAATACTCTTCTTCATCCCTTCATTTCACATTTTACTTGCCTGCTGTACCCACCTTCCTTGTGCATCAGCTAAGGTTCCTAGGTGTGTACTAGGCTAATGGTCCTGGGGTCTTTACAAGCCTAGCCATAGGATTACCCTGGCATAGTGCCAGCCAACCTTGGTTCCCAGTGCCCTTGTCGAGTAGAGCCACTGGAGTTATCCACGGGGTGAATTTTCTGTTTCCCATCCACTCATCAAGATTTCTCTTGAAGAGGGTCATCAAGGTGCTCTTCTTGACATGTATGGGAAGTCTGCTCCATAAAATGGGCAGTCTTTGGGCTATGAGCCTGTCCCTCCAGCATGTTCTGTTAATTGTGGTAATGAGGTTGAGGTCTCCAGAACGTGTGGTGCGGAGGGATTGGAATTTGTTTAGATGTAGCATTTCTAACAGAGCTGTGTCAGACATGGCTTTGTAAGTCAAGCAGAGATCACCTCTAAGTAGGCGATATGAGACAGAGAATAGTTGAAGTTTTTTGAGTCTGTTGATATAGGACAAGTGTTTAAGGCCTTGGATCCTCTTTGTGAGGTACTTTTGTGGCCACTCCAGTTGTTGCAGGTGTCTAGTGAGGTACATGCCAAATGGGGCTCTGTACTCAATGATTGGCCTAATGAGGGAAGAGTAGAAGGAGACAATGACCGTTTTCTTCCTGGATGCAAAACCCTTAGTAATGACATGTGCCACATAGAAGGACTTTCTGACCACAGTGGCAATGTGGTGATCAAAAGAGAGGTTGCTGTCAACCTGTGTTCCCAGATCTCTTTAACGTTTTTTTGTGTTCAGTAGACTACCATCAATATGGTAATTCATGGGAACCGGGTTTTTTCCAAAGGGGATGATGACACATTTTTTGGCATTGAGCTTAAGGCCATGGTTCTGACACCAGTCGTTGGTCTCAGTGAGGTCATTATGTAGGATGTCAACATCACTTGGGAAGTTAATAATAGCTTCCAACTTGCAGTTGTCTGTGAACTTTGTCAGCCAGAGTCTTTTCATGTTGGCCTGGACTTCAGAGAAGTAGATACCAAACAGGAGAGGACCCAGGACCGAACCCTGTGGGACTCCATTCATGACTAGTTGGCATTCCAACTTGGAGTCAGCTAATTTCACACAGTTGGTTCTATCTGTGAGCCAGTTTGCAACCCACCTAGTTATATAGGGGTTGATGCCTAGCTTAGTGAGTTTTTATATGATTCCAGAGTGGGGAATGGTATCAAAAGCCTTGGCCAGATCAAGGTAGGCTGTATGAGCCACCTTGCCTAAATCCACAGCAATGCTGAGTGAATCAAAGTCATCGACCAAGTATGATCTACCCTTCACAAAGCCAGACTGTGTGGGATCCATAGTTTGGAGATTCCCTATATCCTAGTTTATTAGATCCATGATGATGTATTCCATAGCTTTGCAGATCAGACTCGTCAGGCTAATGGGGTCATAGTTCCCAGGGTATGTAGTTGCTCCTCCTTTGTGGAGAGGGATGACTTGTGTGACATTTGGTAGGGACAAAGCCTGAGGTGAAGCTATGACTGAACAGGGCATACAGGTGAGGTGCCAGTTCACTCTGTAGTTCAAGTAGAAAACAGCCAGGGACATTGTCAGGTCCCATAGAAGCTGTATTCTTGGCCTTGGACAGTGCTGTTTTAACCAGTGCAGCAGTAATACTGTGTGACTGGCAATCTACTGGTATTGTAATTGGTCCTTTGGGGGGGGGGGTAAAGCTGGCACTTAATCTCTCTGCAAGTATACTGGCAATATCTGTTGGCTTGGAAACATAGGTACCATTGTGCAGTAGCTCAAAGCAAATCTGGGTATTGCCGTGGAGATTCACAAAGAAAGAAAGAAGAAATGGAAGATAATTCAAAATTAATGACCTAAGTGGCTTGCTCTTCACAAATGTTCTCTCTGTATTAGGTAGAATGAGCTAGTGACACTAGACTGGAATAGAGTTGTGATAGAACTGAACAGATGGACAGGTAGGAATGTCTGAAGTCAAAATATGATCTCACTGTACTCTGTTGAGTGAGCAAATGAGATAGACCCAGGAGGAGTGTTCAACCACAAGTTTAGAGGAGGAGTGAGTAATTCCAAAGCCACCAAGATTAATACCAGAACAAGAACAGGGAGGGCAGGCAGGAAATTAACTGCTGAGACAGAGGGAGACCACAGTATTCTATGAAACAATTAAATAGAAAAATAAATAACTAGAGAGAGAGACACACAGACCACAATATTCAATGAAACAATTAAATAGACTGAAAAATAAAATGCAGTACAATCTTTAACACTGCAAGTTTGTACTTATCTCAGCTAGTAATGCAGTTGATTGTAGGTATGTAGCAGAAGTCAAACAACTCGGATATTGAGCAGTAATAAATTCAAAGATATGTGACTAACACTTATAAATGCAGAGAAAGCCTCTAGGCTAAGAGTTTAACACTGAATATCAATGAAGTGAAACATAATAGCCCCCACTTACTGCAAAGACAGAGAGAGACCACAGTATTCTATGAAACAAATAGAAAAATAAATCACTACAGAGAGACACAGACCACAATATTCAATGAAACCATTAAATAGAAAAATAAAATGCAGTACAATCGTTAACACTGCAAGTTTGTATTTAACTCTGCTCGTAATGCAGTTGATTGTAGGTATGTAGCAGAAGCCAAACAACTCGGATAGTGAGCAGTAATAAATTCAAAGATATGTGACTAACACTTATAAATGCAGAGAACCCCTCTAGGCTAAGAGTTTAACACTGAATATCAGTGAAGTGAAACAAAATAGCCCCCACATACTGCAGAGACAGAAAGAGACCACAGTATTCTATGAAACAATTAAATAGAAAAAGAAATAACTACAGAGAGACACAGACCACAATATTCAATGAAACAATTAAATAGACAGAAAAATAAAATGCAGTACAATCTTTAACACTGCATGTTTATACTTAACTCAGCTAGTAATGCGGTTGATTGTAGGTATGCAGCAGAAGCCAAACAACCCAGACTGACCCTAGCCAAGACCTCATAAAACTCCAACAGTACAGAAAACTTAAAACAAATGTAATACAAGAAAATGATAAAAAAATAGAAGTAACCAAACCTTAAATAAAAATTTTCAATTCAAAATAAAATGCAGACAGAGATCAGCAATATTCAGGCAGAGTACATCAAGCAAGCCAAACAAGCCCTCGAGCTAAATAAAGATACCTCCAAATATTTCTAGCTAAATGAAGAGTGCTATTACTTTGCTCTTCCCATTAAGTAGCTCTTCCCACTAATTAGCTGAGGTTAATCACTGTTTGCAAATTAATTCTTTTCTAATTCTTTGCTAACTTTTCTAACAATGGCAAGAACGGCTTTTACAGTGTCCTGAAGGACATGAATTCACAGCATTCTTCCCAGGACAGGATCCTAAACATTACCCAAGCCAATTCTATAGCCAAGCATTTATTGTACTCTCTTAGCCTAATTCATACACATGTCCATTAACTCTTCTGTAAAATTTGAAACCTGTACTAAAAAGAATATTGCCTTACTTCCTGCCTACTAAGCCTTATTTAATCAATACCATCACTTTATACAGGAAACAAATAATTGAAACAATCAGGTCTTGTAAATGTTTTATTTCACACTTTAGCATTCTCCAACTGTTTCTTCATTAATTTTTCCTATACGAGTGCTTACAAACTAGTTGATTTAAATATGAACTTTATTACTGGAGGTATATACTTACCTCAGTACCTCTGAAGGTGACATTATCCTTCTTTGTCTTAATCTCCTCAACAACTTCATCCACATAAACCTTCACTGTCTCTCTCTTTACTAGCATCCATTGCCTCTCTTGAAAGCAAGTTAGGTGAGAGCTAGCCGCATATATTGCAGTACAGTACCCTTTCAAATCCTCTCTCTAATTTGCAGCTGTTCTCAAATAATTCTCTTAATACTCTTCTTCATCCCTTCATTTTACTTACCTGCTGTACCCACCTTCCTTGTGCATCAGCTAAGGTACATAGGTTCATAGGTGTGTACTAGACTAATGGCCCTGGGACCTTTAAAGCCTAGCCATAGGATTACCCTGGCATAGTGCCACCCAACCTTGGTTCCCAGTGCCACTGTCGAGTAGAGCCACTGGAGTTATCCCCGGGTTGAATTTTCTGTTTCCCATCCACTCATCAAGATTTCTCTTGAAGAGGGTCAGCGAGGTGTTCTGCTTGACATGTATGGGAAGTCTATTCCATAGCATGGGCAGTCTCTGGGTTATGAACCTGTCACTCCAGCATGTTCTGTTAATTGTGGTAATAAGGTTGAGGTCACTGGAGTTGTGTGGTGTGGAGGGATTGGAATTTCTTTAGATGTATCATTTCTAACAGAGCTGGGTCAGACATGGCTTTGTAAGTCAAGTGATCACCTCTAAGTAGGCGATGAGACTGAGAATAGTTGGAGTTTTTTGTCTCAGTTCATATGGGACACATGTTTAAGGCCTATGATCCTCTTTGTGAGGTACTTTTGCAGCCTCTCCAGTTGTTTCAGGTGACTCGTGAGGTACATGCCAAATGGGGCATTGTACTCAATGATTGGCCTAATGAGGGAAGAGTAGAGGGTGACAATGACCTCTTTCTTCCTGGATGCAAAACCCTTAGTAATGAGATGTGCCACATATAAGGACTTTCTGACCACAGTGGCAATGTGGTGAATAAAAGAGAGGTTGCTATCAACCTGTGTTCTCAGATCTCTTTAACGTCTTCTGTGTTCAGTTGACTACCATCAATGTGGTAATTCATGGGAACTGAGTTTTTCCCAAAGGGGAGGACTACACATTTTTTTGACATTGAGCTTAAGGCCATGGTTCTGACACCAGTCGTTGGTCTCAGTGAGGCCATTCTGTAGGATGTCAACATCACTTAGGGAGTTAATAATAGCTCCCACCTTGCAATTTTCTGCAGACTTTGTCAGCCAGAGTCCTTTCATGTTGGCCTGGACTTCAGAGAAGTAGATACCAAACAGGAGAGGACCCAGGACCGAACCCTGTGGGACTCCACTCGTGACTAGTCGGCAGTCCGACTTGGCGTCCGCTACTTTCACACACAGTTGGATGTTCAGCATGTTTCACTGTTGCAGTCATTACTCTTGGGTTATCCTGCTGGCAGGCTACCCGCAGTTGGGCTGAATTCCAAAGTCTTGGTCTGGCGTTGGTTGCTGTCACCTCTTCCCTGACGTCAGTGCTCCAGGGGTATAAAAGATGCAGCCGACACCATTTTCTTCAGTCTTTCTTGCCGCATGATGCCCAAAGCAGAAGCAGTTCGCAAGTGCCGGTCGACCGACTCCTGAGATTTTCGTGTTCGAATTTCAGATCCGAAGTCTTCATTTAAAGCTAAGTACCCCGTTGGGGAAACTTTTTTCTTGCTCCAGACCGATGTCAGGAAAAGTTAATAATTGTATTTCTTATGGGAAGCAAATACCTCATAAGGACTTCCATTCTTATTGTATTCCTTGCCTAGGCCCTGATCATGACATTCCTAATTGCAGGTTTTGTGCTAGATTTAACCAATGCACTATTAAGCGTCGGTACAATTTTGCATTTCTTTACTTTGGCCGAAGATTTAATTACACAATGTCATTGGATAGCCATCTGACTACCGCAATTCACAAGAAACGCAAGGAAAAGGAAAGGACAAGCATCCGAGGTCCAAAACTGACGACGAGGCTGCTTCTAAGCCAGTCACCGGTTCGCCGGTTCTCAGTGAGGCACTTTCGCAGCCCCTGACGCCCGCTACCTCAGAGCCACAGGCCGCTTCTGACTCCCATGCGGAGCAGACTAGGCCGTTGGAAACTCAAGGTATTGGACACTTGGAAAATATTCCCTCAGATGGGTCTGGAGCCGCTGAGCAGGCATCGGCTTCTGAGGGTGTTTTCAGGCCTACACAGTTATATATAAAACAGACTACAGCTTCAAAGGCAAAGACTAAAGCACCACTAAAGGTAAAGAAACAAGTGCAGCAAGCCCATGGACAGGCCCCCATGCCTAAAAACAGATGCTCAAAATGGCCGAAGACCTAATTACTTTGATCAGGGGTTCCCATCCCCCTCCTGATAAGAGGCCTAGGCAAGAGACAGAATATGAATCTTCAGATCAGGTTTCCATTTCCTCTGACTCCTCTTCTGAACAGGAATACTCTCTCCCTCCCTATGAGGATTCCAATGCTGAAGAATCTATCCCTTCAGCCTCCCCTCCTAAGGATTATTCTTTTGGGGAAACCCTGCATACCATGAGGGAGCACTTCCACTGGGAGAGCCAAGACTACTCAGAATCTAAGAAAAGGCTCAGAGACTTTTTATTACTACCTCAGCACAGGCTTCTTGCTATCCCCCCTGTTTTAGACATTGTAGATGATGTATTTTCAGAGTCCGGCCTGTCTCCTGACTCTTTATCCCCTGCACCTGTTAAGCCAGACAGATACTACAGGGTTCCAGATTCACATAAATTTCTTTATAAAAACCCTGCTGCTGACCCAGAAACTATTTCTCAGGGTCCCAAAGGGGTCAAGGCTTCCACTGCAAAAAACCCTATCCCCTCTGATAGGGATTCAAGGGCACTGGACAGATGGGGGGAAAAGGTTTACACTTCTGCTACCTTGGCTGTGAGGGCTTTAAATTGTCAATTTCATATGCTTAAATATCAGCAATACTTAATGTCACTGCTTAAACAGAAAATGTTAACAAATTCTGAATGTGCAGAAAACAAGGAAATGCAAGATTTATTGCATGCAACTGAACAAGTGGAAAAGCATACTTTGCAATATGGTTTTGATTCTCTGGAGGCCTCTTGCAGGGCCGCTGTTACGGGTTCTGTCATTAGGAGGCATGCTTGGTTAAAGGAACAGAATCTGCCTGATCATGTTGAAGCAAAATTATTAGATGCTCCATTACAGCATGATACTTTGTTTGGTGTTAAAGCAGAAGAGGTGTTGAAGAAAATGGAGGACAGAGCGAAATCTATGCAGACAGTTAAGGATTTCTTACAGGTGCAGCCACCCAGATTTAGCAGGAACTGGCCTGCAAAGAATTGATCCTTTCCAATGTCAGACAGGCCACAAAGACGCAGATACAGATGCCCCAGAGGCAGATCTCAGCCCCAAGGCTCATACAGGCCTAACCAATGGGGTGCTTCTACCTCCAAAAGCGGAGAAGATAAATCACAGCCATACAAGGAAACAGTCCTAATGACTTTCCTCTGCCAGCACCAAGCGCTTATCTTTTGGCAGCCCCCTTGGGGGGAAAACTAGCACTTTTTTCACAAAATTAGCACATGATCACCCAGGACAAATGGGTCTTGAATATAGTGTAGAGAGAAGTAGGGGGCTGATAGCCCCCCTGGCATTAACAGCACTGTCAGTATTAAACCTATTCTTGCTAGATTGCAACGTAATTTGAAATAAGTAGTGTATTATGTTTTACTATGTATTAATATGTTTTATTATTATGTTTTATCATTTTCTATATATTTTTGTAAAATTTTTTAATTTGTTGAAGTTTTATATCTGTCATGTGACTTTGGCTGCAGTCATGTGATTTTTGCCTTGTATATAAGCAGATGCTTTTTGTATGTTTGTATTCAGTATTGAAAAAGGGTCATACCCGAAAGCTTTGCGTTTTATAAAGTTTTGTTCTCAGCATTTTTGTGTGGTTTCTTGAATATAGTGTCTCAGGGCTACAGGTTCCACTTTCACACCCTGCCAAGGGCAAAAGGTATGCCAGACCTGCCACACAATCAATGGGCAGAGGCACAAAAGCAAGTTTCATCCCTCATGGATGGCCATTCAGCGAGTACCACAGCAAGAGCAGGGACAAGGATTTTACTCAAGACTTTTCTTGGTACCCAGAAAGGACAAAACCTGGAGACTAATACTGGACCTGTCTATTCTAAACACATTTCTGGACGTTCCAAAATTCAAAATGTTGACTCTGCAGCAGCTTCTTCCCATGCTGGGCGAGAAGGCTTGGCTTGTAACTTTGGACCTAAAAGAGGCATACCTGAATGTCCCAATCAGACAATCTTGCAGAAGATACCTCAGATTCATAGCTGGCTCAATGCACTACCAATTCTCTGCACTGCCCTTTGGCTTATCTGCTGCGCCCAGGGTCTTCACAACATGCCTGGCACCAGTAATTGCATTTTGCAGACAAAGAGGAATTCAAATATATCCTTACTTGGACGACTGCCTTATTCAAGCAGAGAACAAGGACATTCTACTAAAGCATCTGGCGTTTGTAAAAAGATTACTAATTTGCCTAGGGTACACAGTAAACAAAACAAATCAAAACTAGTACCCTCTCAAGAGATAATATTCCTGGGTGCAAGCTTAAATACAACTGCCCAGATGGCTTATCTCATGCCAGACAAACAAAGGCAACTGACTTCTTACTTCAAAATGTTGGCAACAAAGACGCAGTTATCTGAAAGAAAAATTCTGCAGGCTTTGGGCTTCATGACATCCTGCATTCTGCTAATTTCATATGCCAGACTGCATATGAGGAAACTACAATGGTATCCAAAAAGTGTTTGGACTCAACATTGCCACAGCCTGGAAACATTAATTACCCTCATTCCCTGCCTGCAACAGGAGTTTCGATGGTGAGCACAGGCCTGTCACCACAACAAGGGACAGCCATTCACTTTACTCACAGCCAGGCAGACACTAACAACAGATGCATCAGATTATGCCTGGGGGGTCCACATGGCAGGAAAATGTATTCAGGGCACATGGCCCGCAAGCCAGATGCATCTTCATATTAATCAAAAAGAGATGCTAGCTGTTCAGAATGCCCTGACAGCTTTCAAGGATCTACTTCATCCAGGACAGCTACTGATAAAGACGGACAATACTACAGTCATGTGGTACATAAACAAGCAGGGAGGCACACATTCCTACCCCCTCTGCAGACAAGCCATGACTTTGTGGGACACAGCATTGACTTATCAAGTTCACCTGCAAGCACAATTCCTGCCAGGAAAGTTAAATACTCTGGCAGATGAACTAAGCAGAAACCTCATGGATCCCCACGAGTGGAAACTGGATCCACAAGTCTTCAGCATGGTAACAAGGAAATGGGGATGCCCAGACATAGATCTATTTGCCTCCCCTCACAACTGCCAACTACAGAGATTCTGCACAAGGACTTATCACAAGCAAGCATGGCAAGTGGATGCCTTATCCTTCAGCTGGAGAAACCTAACAGTATATGCCTTTCCTCCACTACCTCTCCTCCCCAAGGTACTCCTAAAGGTCAGACAAGAGAAGCCAAACATGATACTGATTGCACCAGACTGGCCACGCCAACACTGGTACCCAATCCTAAAGAGCTTGTCTCAAGGTCCAGCCTGGACATTGCCTCAAATTCCTCACTTACTGACCCAACAAAACAATCAGATCCTGCACAGCCAACTCAGGACCTTAAATCTGGCAGCATGGCGGATAATGTAACCATTCAGAACATTCCTCTCTCCAAAGCTGTGATGGGTGTTATTTTGGAGGCCAGGAGGCCCCGTACCAGAAAATCTTATGCAGAAAAATGGAAGAGATTCTGTGCTTGGAACCAGGCACAAGGAATTGACACATTTGTACCAAATATTCCTCAGATTTTACAATACTTAACTGTGATGCTGGACAAAGGCCTATCCTTTTCATCAATTAAGATCCATGCCTCTGCCATTTCAGCCCATTGCAATACGGAACCACCTATCTTTTCTCATCCATTAATAAGGCAGTACCTCAGAGGGGCCAAAAACATAAGACCTCCACGGAGAGCACCAATACCTGCATGGGACCTCAATTATGTCTTGGAAAAACTCACACTGCCTCCTTTTGAGCCAGCCTCAACAGCTGATATAAAATTCTTATCCTGGAAAACAGCTCTGCTCCTAGCAATAACCTCTGCAAGAAGAGTCTTAGAGTTACAGGCATTCATGGCTGTGGAACCTTTTATCATTTTCCATCCAGACAGGGTTTCTCTGAGGACAAACCCAACATTTATGCCTAAGGTGGTGTCCAGTGTGGCCCTTAACCCAACCATTCACTTGCCTACCTTTTATCCAAACCCACAGAACAAGGGTGAGAGACTTCTGCATTCTTTGGACATACACAGACAGCTACGCTTCTACTTGGACAGAACTAAAGCATTCAGAAAGACTGAGCAACTTTTAGTGGTATATGCTGCAGGATCACAAGGAAAGGCTATAAACAGACTGGATAGGCCATTGCATTTGTTTCTGCTACTCACAACATGGCAAATCAGTGCCTAAGGGCATTAGGCCACATTCAACCAGAGCAGCAGTCACTTCAGCAGCCTTCCTCAGAGGAGTACCAACCAAAGACATCTTAGAGGCTGCAACTTGGAGTTCAGTGCACACTTTTACAAAGCACTACCACTTACCTCTGTACTCTAAATCCAGAGCAGGCTTTGCCACTGCAGTTCTGCAGGGCCTCATAGCCTCTCCTAATCCTATTTAGCCCCAGCCACCCATCCTCAGCTTTGGGATTCAACCCAAGAGTAATGACTGCAACAGTGAAACACGATGAACATAGTACAGTTGTGTACCTACCATAAATGTAGATGTTCGAGTGTATTTACTGTTGCAGTCCAGGTTACCCTCCCACCATCCCCCTTTCTTTTGATGGGTCTTATCTGTACTTCTCTATTCTATACAACCTATGTGGTATATTTGCTTGTAGATGAAGGAAATGTTTACCTTAGTGCATGCATGTTTATTGACATAATTTTTTAGCCTACCCTTTTGGGGGCACCTGACATCTGGAGCAAGAAAAACTAAAGAAAATGGCATCAGTTGCATCTTTTATACCCTTGGCGCACTGACGTCAGGGAAGAGGCGACAGCAACCAATGTCAGACCAAGACTTTGGAATTCAGGCCGACTGCAGGTAGCCTGCCAGCAGGATAACCCAAGAGTAATGACTGCAACAGTGAATACACTCTAACATCTACATTTATGGTAGGTACACAACTGTACTTTCTATCTGTGAGCCAGTTTGCAACCCACCTAGTTATATAGGGGCTGATGCCTAGCTTAGTGAGTTTTTCTAGGATTCCAGAGGTGGGAATGGTATCAAAATCCTTGGCCAGATCAAGGTAGGCTGTATGAGCCACCTTGCCTAAATCCACAGCACTGGTGACTGAATCAAAGTCGTCGACCAAGTATAATCTACCCTTCACAAAACCAAAATGTGTGGGATCCAGAGTTTGGCGATTCCCTATATCCTAATTTATTAGGTCCATGATGATACGTTACATAGCTTTGCATTTCAGACTCATCAGGCTAATAGGGTGATAGTTCCCAGGGTCTGTAGTCGCTCCTCCTTTGTGGAGAGGGATGACTGTAGCAGTGAACCATTTGGTAGGGATAAAGCCTGAGGTGACGCTGTGACTGAACAGGGCATACAGGTGTGAGGTGTCAGTTCACTCTGTAGTTCATGTAGAAAACAGCCAGGGATATTATCAGGTCCCATAGAAGCTGTATTCTTGGCCTTGGACAGTGCTGTTTTAACCTGTGCAGCAGTAATACTGGGTACCTGGCAATCTACTAGTATTGTAATTTGTCCTTTGGGGGGGTTAAAGCTGGCACTTCTCTCTGCAAGTATACTGGCAATATCTGTTGGCTCGATATAGGAGGTACCATTGTGCAGTACCTCAGAGCAAATCTGGGTATTGCCGTGGAGGTTCTTTACATAACTATAGAAGGCCTTGTGGTTGTCTTTACTATCTGCTGCAATTCTGTTTTCATAGCTTGCTTTAGAGGATTTGATGAGGGATCTCAACTTTTTTTTGAGGCTGATGAGGGAGTTTTTCCAGTCTTGGGACTTTACCTTATTCCGCATCTGTTTCCTTTTCCTGTTGTAGAGTTTGTTTATGGCAGGGGACCACCAGATTGGCTTCATTTTTTTGAAGGAGAGTGTCTTGGTTCTGTTGGGTATGGCGAGATCCATGCATTTCTGTGCATGTTCATACAGTGCATTGGTGTATGATTAGTCAGTCATACAACTATTCTTCATTTGCATGGGTACCGTGAAGTTAGCCACCTCTGTTTTTAGGA
Organism: Protopterus annectens; assembly: GCF_019279795.1. Classification (NCBI taxonomy): domain Eukaryota; kingdom Metazoa; phylum Chordata; order Ceratodontiformes; family Protopteridae; genus Protopterus; species Protopterus annectens. Next base: position 302,571,567 of record NC_056739.1, read on the forward strand.
GCACAAAGTTAGCTTTGGAGAAGTTATTCATTGTGGTTACCTTTGTGGGGAGGTGGGGGGGTGAGGGATGTGGATTTCCAAGGTGATTAGTTTGTGGTCATATATAACCAGGGAGGAGATGACTATTGGTGTAGAGCAATGGTTGCCCATGTTAGTAATGACCAGGTCAAGGATGTTGCTACCTCTAGTGGGGGTAAGAACGAGCTGGTCCAGGGCACTGGAATTAATGAACTCCAGGAAAGTTGGGCAAGTGTATTGGTACACGAGTACTTTTCCCAGTTAATGGAGGAGTAGTTGAAGTCGCCTGATAAGAGAGTGTTAGGTTGGTCCCTAATATTCTCCAGGGTGCTTAGGAACGTGGAGTTTGAGTCTTGGGACATGGTCGTAGCCTGATATAAGTCCCCAACCATGTCCCAAGACTCGCACTCCATGTTTCTAAGCACCCTAATATTCTCCAGGGTGCTTAGGAATGTGGAGTGTGAGTCTTGGGACATGGTGGGGACCTGTAGCAGGCTACGACCTGAATCACTGTCTTACCCAATGTTAGCTGTACCTGAAGTATCTCTGAAGCATTATGTTGAGCTACCAGTCTGGAGGTGTACACATCTTTTATGAATATGGAAACACCACCACCTTTGGAGTTTCGGTCCGAGTTCTGGGGGCGAAAGGTATGCAAATATAGCCTGATAGGGCAGGAGTGCTTTCTGCTGCCTTGAACCAGGTCTCTGTTACAGCACAAATATCGATGTTCTCCATTTTAAGGAGTGCTTCGAGTGAGTGCATTTTGAGATTTAGACTTCTAGCGTTGAGCAGTATGACCCTCAGATTGCATTTGTTTGTAGCTGTTATGGTGGTAATTTGGTCTTTTGAACACTGCCTAAAAAAGGCACTATAAGGGTGGCAAGAGCCTTGACCAGTATCCAGAAGCCCAAGTCCAGGGCGATATATCTCAGATCATTCACACCCACATGTACAATGACAGAGTCATATTTGTACCTGTTGTTGAGGGACGTGAGTGCATGCATTATGTGATGGATCCTGGCACCTGACAGGCAACTGATTTTTTTACTTTCTCCTTATTCAACATCAGTGTGCCTCACTATTGAGTCACCTATGACTAGTGTGTTGGACATGCTGTTTTGCCTTAGGGGCTTTGGTTGAGTGGCATACTGTTTAGGAAAGTTATGTGTCTTGTGATTAGTGTTGTGTTGTGGTGGTTGAGTGCGTTTCTGCCTTGGAGGTCTCTGCTGCTTGGGCAAATTTTTATTGAGAGCCTTCATGAAGCTGAGTGTGTGGTTTGTGTTTTTATGTGAAGGCAGTGCTGGTGTGTTTTCTGGAGGGCTGTGTGTTCCATGTGGTGTGGTGCAAGTGTTGATCTTCCCCCTCTTGACCAGCTGTTCCGGTATTGGCTGGAGAGTGCGTTATACCTCTCAGCTGTACAGATTTTCACAGAATGTCTAGATTTTTCCCTCATATTTTTGTGTGTTCCTCCAAAAATCCGTACTTTGCTGGCAAATAGTTGAGGATTGAAGTCAATGAATAATGACAAACATTTGAGTTTAAGACTCCACATCCTTCAGAAAATTCATGCTAATGCAAAACCTATTATTCTATCAACTTTCTATGTTTGTAAGAGCAATATTTAAAATATGTCCCTATCCCCCCCCCATCATTTTAGATTTTGTCCAGATTTTTTGCTCTAAGAGGTTGAGAGGTCTGGTCAGTGCATGGCTTCCAATTTGGATATATAAATGCATCTCTCACATGTCTGAGTGTTGGAAGATGAGATGAAAGAGTTGTTGGTGTACATGAGGCAGTTGCTACATTGCCTCAGGATGCCCAAGTTCACCAGGTTAATAGGCGGAAGCACAGGGAACTGACGTTTAGACATGCCTGGATGGGTGGGTATTAATAATAAGTACTGGATCTGTTTCCTTGTTGAATGTTTAATGCTGGTAGCACTTTTGTGTGCTACAGTAATTGCTACAAGAAGTCTGGTAAAGTGCTAGACTAATAAACTAGTGTAAGTGCAGGAGAGGAAAAAACTAGTAGATCTAAGAAACGAATTGAAGAGCAGACTTTGGCACTGCTCAGGAACTTACAAACTGTTTTGGATACAGCAAGTCTGTATCTGGACTAGACTAGTTACAGGAAAGCAGGGAAATGAGCAGAAATGTGGGCTTTTAAACCAGAAAGTTGAAAGAGATGGAAAAACTGCCCAAATGGCCAAAAAACTACAATTTCTAGGCCAGAAACCACTCCTCTTGTGGTAGATAGGCTACCTAGTGCTTACCACTCCCACTGATAAGCTAGAAGGCTTCCCTTCAACACAGAAAGGCTTTGGGGGCTCAGAAGCTTACAAACAGTCCTGGATAGAGCAAATCTGTATCTGAACTAGACTAGTTACAGGAAAGGGGGAAACATGTGCAAATGCTGGCTTTTAAATCAGAAAGTTGAGAGAGATGGAAAAACTGCCCAAACGGCCAACAACTACAATTTCTGGGCCAAAAAACACTCCTTATGTGGTAGATAGGCTACGTAGTGCTTACCACTCCCACTGATAAGCTAAAAGGCTTCCCACCATCACAGAAAGGCTTGGGGAGCTCAGGAGCTTACAAACAGTCCTGGATACAGCAAATCTGTATCTGGACTAGACTTGTTACAGGAAAGGCAGGAAACAAGCTTAGAATTTTTTTTTAGTTCAGTTGAAAAGGAGAAAGCATGAACAGAAGATAATTCGAGGTTAAGAATGTAAGTGGGTTGGTCTTCTCAAATGGTTCTTTCTGTATTAGGTAGAATGAGCTAATGACACTAGACTGGGAGGAGTGTCCTACATCATATTTATAGTATGGGTGGCCAATTGCAAAGCCACCAAGTACAAGAACAAGACACTAATATGGAGGGCAATTGGGAAACTGTTACAGCTGCTAGCTGTAGCCAATAAATGAAAGTTTTAAATAGATAAAGGAGCAAAGAGACTCTAGAGAATGCGTTTAAACTGCAAACAAATCAGTTATATGATACTGACTAGAACACAGAAACCTCACAAAGAAGCACAAATGCATAGAAAAGCAGAGATAGAGCACTCACAAACAGAAAATACAACTTTCAGTATGAAAAAACAGTTTACAGTTAAGTAATTCAGTAAAAATACAATTAGAGTAAAGAAACCATATCTAGCAATGAAAAATAGGTAAAACAGTATAAAACAGTACATAAATGCAGTGAAACAGTAAAAAAAAGCTTTATAACATAGCAAAATGTAGAAGATTAGCCTTATAGCACAATTATAAGAGTTTAAAGAAGTGTAATTCAATGAAATAAGTGTAAAAAAAATAACTTCTGCTCTTGGAATATTAAGGAATTTATGCTTAGTCCCAGTGATGAATCACAAATTCCACAGCCTAATAAATACAAGCACAGCCCCTTACGGACACTGGGTTTATATACCAGGAAGGATGGAAGAATCTAGAAGCTCTGATTACTACTCAGTCCTACTAACCTCTGCTGTTACATCAATCACTCGTGCTAGATAAGGTCAGGAAATCCTGTTACTCTCAGTAGTAATGAAGACAACACACTATCAAGATGGCTGCCAGAAACACAGGAAACTCAACAAACAAAGCTGCCAGGCCTGGACAACAGCAGGCCTCTATCAAGATTACCTGAGTAGAACACAGAAACCTCGCAATAAATGCACAGAAAGAGCACTCACAAACAGAAAATACGAGTCTTAGTATGAAAAATTAATTTACAGTTTAGTAATTTAGTAAAAATGCAGTTACAGTAATGCACACTATTACAGCTACTAGCTGTAGCCACTAAATTAAAGCTTTAAACAGATAAAGGAGCAAGGAGACTCTAGAGAATGCTTTTAACTGCAGACAAATCAGTTATATGATACCTGACTAGAAAACAGAAACCTCACAAAAAAGCACAAATGCACAGAAAGGCATAGCTAGAGCACTCACAAACAGAAAATACAACTCTCAGTATGAAAAAGCAGTTTACAATTAAGTAATTCAGTAAAAATGCAATTAGAGTAATGAAACAGCATCTAGCAATGAAAAATGCAGTTAAAACAATATGAAACCGTACATAAATGCAGTGAAACAGTAAAAAAAAAAGGCTTTATAACAGTGCAAAATGTAGATTAGCTGTATAGCACAATTATAAGAGTTAAAGAAGTGCAATTCAATGAAATAAGTTTAAAAAAATAATTTATTCTGCGCTTGGAATCTTAAGGAATTTCTGCTTAGTCCCAGTGATGAATCACCAATTCCACAGCCTGATAAATACAAGCACAGCCTCTTACAGACACTGGGTTTATATATCACAAAGGATGGACGAATATGAGAGAGTTCATCTGTTTTATCTCCAAATGCCTTAATCACAGTAGGGTTGTCTTTCTGCTCCTCACCCAATTTCCTCCCTCATTATCTAAAACATATTACTTTTCCTCAAGCCTTCCTTCTACCACCCCTCATCTTTGTACCTCATTTTCTTTCTTCTGCTTTACCTGTAATGTCTCAGTTGCCCAGGTTAACTTCCTTCCTTCCCTAGTACAATAATTTAGGTGAGAGCTAACTTGCTAGTCCTCTATTTAAATCAGTAGGAACATCTGATTTCCCCTCATTTACCTACCACTATCTTCTTACTTACTGTCTTACCTAACTGAGCAGATGCAATAAGATAGGTGAGAGTTCATTTTGTGTACCTCTAACCACTTCCGTGCCATTGTGGTGATCTTACGTCACATGAGTACATTTCACTTTCTTATTTTCTGCAAAGTACCATGTCCCATATTTTACCTTTTTCACATCTCAGCCACCTTCAGTACTTGTTATACGCTCTCCCCTTTTCACCCTAACAGTCCTACTAACCTGGTTAGTTTCCTCTTCTCAGTTCCACAAAGTTTTCTGCTCTGTGCCATTTCCCTTACCACCTGTCTCAACACTGATACCAGTATCAATCTCCTTCTTTCAGACATTACTGTGCACTTTATAATAATTGCCATAGACTCTACAATTTGCTGGACTTTTATTGTCCTCCCCTTTTCTCCTCGCATTACATATAACAGACAGTGTCAGCATCATAATCAGTACTTACCCTTTTCACTCTGATTACCCTTTTCCCTGTCCCAGTCAGTCACACATTCCATAAAACTGCCTTGCTCTTCCCAACATCTTTCTTGCTCCCTCACCATCTTATTCTCTCATCCTCCAAAAGCTGCCTTTTCTAGTCTTGTTGCTGGTAAGCTTTTTAGATACCTTTTCCAAAATCTTTCTCTGTTTTCTGTTGTGACTTTCAGGTCTCTTCTTCCCTTATCTACCACTCATTACTGAAACCCTTACCTTCCCACAGGATATTAGCTTCATATTAGGCTTTCAATACAGAAGTAGAGGGAGCAGTAGACTGAATTCTATCCATGTATGCTTTCTGCAGAATAATCTGTCCTTAGCTGGTATGTCTGAAACCCATCTCAAACCATATTCCCAGTTTATAGATATCCACTTCCCAAGCTTTACCTTGTATTCATAATGATGGTTCAGAGATGGGCAGTGGTGCATCTATATTCTTTAGCCTCTCTCATTATATCATGTTACTCATTGTTGGCCTATTCATTCCACCTACCATTAAGACTTCCCCCTTCTCCCCAGTCTCCAAACTGTAAACAAACAGATCTGTTGCAGCACTAGCCTACGTCATCTGGATGACCGGAATGTCAGCTTCTCAGCTTCTTCCTCCCTGCTAGGCAGGGTCTGCTTAGTTCCTTAACTGCCCTTGGTGTATTGCTTCTTTTTTAACAAATCTGCCATAGCTTTGCACACTCTAAAATCATTTCCTGTTAGATGTAATGTTTTATAATCCAAGTAAAATGCACAGCCTCTTATACTTCCACACAACTTCAGCAACTACTGCTTTATAACCATTAGCCAGTCAAAAAGAAATGGAATTTTTTTCAGTCAGAAGTTGATCCACTGAGCAAATATGTAATCTTGAAAATGAACTGCCAAATCCCACCTTTGCCTTACTTAGGACCCCAGCACAGCATGTTTTATTCTAAAAAGCACTCTTTTTAACCCATAAATAAACTCTTCCCTCCCATCCTCTAATAGAGACAAGGAAGATACCAGTACTTAAAGTTATGAGAAACAGGAATAGGGCATGGAAAGCCTAGAAGGACTTAAACATGCTCTTGATTACACTGCATCTTTCCTGCCCCCTCTCAAACAAATGAAAGATAATAGAAGACAAAAAACTAACTTCTCCAGAAGCACACAGTCCAGTCTCTTACTGAATCTAGAAACAATACTGGTCTGATTTAAACGGCATATTAGGGAAACGCAGATCTTCACCTTGTAGTTACTCTTGCTGAAGTCCTTCAGGTCTGAATTCTGTACTTTTCCTTTCGTAGCTCCTTTTCCTCTAACAGCTCCTTCATTCTACATTTTCACATCAAAATCATTCTCTGAAATAGACTGTAAAACCATTCTCTGAAATAGACTGTAAAACTATCTGACATTCCCAGCCACATCAGCCATGGTCTTGAGAAACACTTTCTTTGGTTTATTAAACTCTGCAGAGATATTAGCATACTAACAGACTTCTTGCTCTTTAATATTTATTTTGCTGTGGCTTATTCTCTCCTTGTAAAAAGAAGTTCCTTTTCTGCCGTCCCCTAAGTCGAAGTGTCTGTCCAATGACATTGTGAACCCATCTCATTATTTTTATACCCCTATCAAGCTACTGGGTAGGGCACCAACAATAAATGCTCAGAAAACATCCTCATACAGTTCTAATACAGCTCAAATCTTACTCCCATAGCAGAAGTACTAGCATCACCCTCTTAACTTTATCTGATTCTGTACTCATCACTGTAGGCATTGAACAACTTACTGATGCCTTATTTGCTGATCACAGCTCTTAGGCCATAACAGGTACTTTGTAGTTAGCGGTTGCATCTTCCTCGTCATTTGGTCATTCCACTATTAACTAGATCCAAAGTTATCTTGCCAACTAATATTTCAGAATTCATTTAAGCTCTAACGTCTGTACTAAAGCTTATGTTCTCTATCTGGTATACCATAAGGATTGTCTTAGCCACCCCCCCCCTTTCTTATTCTTTTACATTTCTTTGCCCACTGACCTTCACATCTTTAACATTGTTCTCTTTGCAGATCTTTTTAGTTTCAGGTCCTCAAACTGTACAATTTCCATTGGGAAATGCCTGATCCAAGATTGCTATGCACTTCTTAACTTTCTTCATATGAAACCCCTTGCTCTTCACTGAAACAAAGCCATGCACCTGCAGTATTTGATATTAACTCTTAACTCCTTCTACATCCCTTCTCCTCCTTCCCTTCCTATCCCACAAAAAAAACATACTGATAAGAGCCCTTTACCTTTCAATATCTTGACCTGTTATGTACACCCATACCCCTAATGAAAGAAACATAACCACCCCAAAAATAAAATAAATGAATTAATAAAATAAGTAAATTCGTCCTTACATTTCCTGTCATTACTTTTCCAGTTTACTTACTTATTTATAAATAAATAAATAAATAAATTTACTTATCCCTAAAGCTAAAGAAGCAGGTGCAAAAGGTATTTTCCAGTCCAATCACAATATGGCCTTCCCATCCACCTTCATTTTATGCATTTGTTCCACATTCAAAGGAGCTTGGTCTTTTCAAACCAGAACTGCAGATCTGTTCTCCTTTCTTCTAAATATGACTACCAAGGTGTCTCAGTTACAAAATTATCATAGCAACATGTTTCCCAACTTGCTTTAAAATGTCACCCTCAAAGTGTCGTTTATTAATGCAGTAGGTCACAGTCCAACGCAGTGTTTTTGCGCGACGGCCCTGCACCCAACTTTCTTTTTACTTTAGACAGGGTATTCCCCATCTTAGGCTTTAGTATGTGCTGCTGTTAAATAACATCAGCATACTCACTCTAGATGTCCTTCATGGATGCATCTGCAGTCATAACAACTGGGTTGTCCTGTCGTCAGGCAGCCCTTCAGTCGGCCGGATTCCAAAGTCCGTCCGCTTCGCTGATGTCGCACTTCACCCGGCGTCATCTCTGTTGGCCCGGGTATATCAGCATCAACCGGCGCCATCTTCTTCAGTCCTGCTTGCCGCGTGGCGCCGAAGCAGAAGCTGTTCGCAAGTGCGGTCGGTCGGATCCAGAGATTACTTCTACCGAATACTCTTGAAGACTTCTAAAGCTAAGTACCCGTTGGGGACTCTTTCTTGCCTCAGCCGATGTCAGAAAAAGTTAATAATTGTTTAACCTGTGGGAAACAAATACCTCATAAAGATTTCCACTCTTACTGCCTGCCCTGTTTAGGCCCAGCCCACGACGTAGCAGCTTGTTCGCTTCTTCTTTCATTTAACGCTTAGACGCCAGGTTGCCGGTTGCAGAACAGTTTTTCGGTTCTGACTTTGCTTTATGTATGCCCCTGCCCCCCCTCGACTCGTGATTCTGCCAATAAAACCATGGTTAAACTGATCAAACTACACCTAAAACTATCACTACAACTGAGGTCCTGCTAACACTCTTGAATCGGCCTCAGAAATTTTACCCACTACGGTGCTTACCACTGACTTATCAGACACCATTCCCTTGGATGTCTCTACCCCAGCACGTGGTGCTGCTAGGCCTCCAGCAGCCATGTCCATTAAGGCCTTCGCCAGGGCTAAAGCAGCCAAGACTACTAAAACAGTGCCTGTTAAACCCCTTCCACCAGCCCCTCTGCCAGTTCTCAAATGCTTACCTTGGCAGAAGATTTAATTTCATTAATTAGAGGATCTCAATCTCACCCAGACAGGGCCTCTCAGCCCCAGAAAAGAGACCTGGGCAGAGCCCCTGCGCCAGTGTCCTCTGATGATTCTGCTGATGAATCAGACATAACTGACCAGCCAGAGGCTCCTTTCTCCAATTTTGAAGATTCTGATGCTGAAGAATCCATTCCAGCTGCTTCCCCTCAGAAGAATTCTCCTTTGGAAACCTTGCATGCCATGCGAGAACAGTTCCAGTGGCAGCAACAGGATTTTTCAGACTCCAGAAAAGACTTAGGACCTTTTGCACCTACCACAGCACAGGCCCTTAGCTATCCCTCCTGTTCTCTCTGTGGTGGATGATGCTTTCAATGATGCCTGCTCAGCTCCAGATTCTTTACCCCAGCCCCTGCCAAACCAGACAGATTTTACAGGGTGCCAGATACTCATCACCACCTCTACAAGGCCCTCTTGCCGACCCGAAACTATATCCCAGGGTCCCAAGGCAGTAGCACTATAGCTAAAACCCTGTTCCTTCTGAAAGGGAAGCAAGGTCATTAGACAGATGGGGTAAAAAGTTTACACTTCAGCCACTCTTTCAGCTAGAGCTTTAAATTGTCAGTTTCACATGATACAATACCAAGAGTTTATGCTTGACCAGTTAACTAAAAAGCTAACCACTGATGAATCTCTTGATAAGAATTATGTATTAGAAATGGTAAATAACATACAGCAGGTTAGTAACCATTCTTTAAAATGTGGCTATGATGCACTGGAGGCTTCATTTAGATCAGCCATGACTGGCACAGTAATTAGAAGGCATGCATGGCTAAAGGAGCAAGCTTTACGGATCATGTTAAATCTAAATTACTTGATGCTCCTATGGATAAATCAAGTTTGTTTGGTACACCTGCCCAGCAGGTTATGAAGAAAATGGAAGAAAAGGCAAAATCAGTCCAGACAGTTAAAGAATTCTTGCAGGTTCAACCCCAAGGTTTAGCAGGAACTGGCCTGCCAAAAATTGGTCCTTTCCTGACTCCACAAGACCTCAAAGGGGCAGGAATAGACGTTCCAGAGGCAGAAACCAATCCAGAGGAGGTGCCTACAGAGGACGACTGTGGCAAGGTAACAACAGAGGCACAGAATCAACACCTGCCTCTACATCAACACAGCCACAGTGACTTAAACCTAAACCCGCCAACCAGGAACAAATAGCAGCTCCTCTAGGCGGAAAGCTAACCTTATTTTCAAAAACTGGCACCACATAACAAAGGACAAGTGGATTTTACGAACCATAGATCAAGGTTACCGGTTCCACTTCCACACTTTACCAGTCAAAAGAGGAATGCCAAACCTACCTCCAAATCAAAAAACAGAGGCTCTACAACAGATAATAGAATTAGCAAACATGAGAGCTGTGGAAAAAGTGCCAACAGCAGAGCAAGGGAAGGGGTTCTACTCCAGACTATTCCTAGTTCCAAGAAAGGAAAAAAGTTGGAGACCAATTCTAGACCTGTCTACCCTAAATACTTACATCATTGTCCCAAAATTCAAGATGCTGACCCTACAGCAACTTCTTCCCATGCTGGGCAAGGAGTGTTGGCTGGTAACTCTAGATCTCAAGGAGGCATACCTGCACGTCCCCATTCGACCTATCTGCAGAAGATACCTCAGATTTCTTGCAGGATCAGAGCACTATCAATTCTCAGCATTGCCCTTTGGCTTATCTACTGCGCCCAGAGTATTCACAAAATGCCTGGCATCAGTAATCGCCCATTGCAGACTACAGGGAATTCAAATTTATCCATACCTGGACGACTGTCTGATACAAGGGGACAACAAAAGCAAGCTGACAACAGATTTACAAAGGGTCATTTACTTGCTTCAAGCACTGGGATACACAGTCAATTTACAAAAGTCAAGGCTGATACCATCCCAGACAAGGTCTTTCCTGGGAGCGAATTGGACACAGTAAGGCAAATGGCATTCCTAACTACAGAAAACAAAAGAACCTCTTTACTTCTTGGCACTAACAAATCTGAACAAGTTAACAGCAAGAAAGGTACTGCAGGCCTTGGGTTTCATGGCATCATGCATAATCTTGGTTCCATTTGCCAGACTACATATGAGAAAGCTTCAGTGGTACCTAAAGAATTTATGGTCCCAACACAGACACAGCCTAGAAAGCGGAAATTCCACTAATACCATGCTTAAAACAGGAGTTCCTATGGTGGGCTCATGCATGCCAGTCAAACCCAGGCCTGCCCTTTCGCAAAGGTCAAGCAAGCCAGACCATCACAACAGATGCTTCAGACCTGGGATGGGGGCACATATGCTGGACAAATGCGTGCAAGGATTGTGGACACAGGACCAACTTCACCTGCACATTAACCTAAAAGAAATGCTGGCAGTAAAACTGGCAATCCAAAAGTTCAGACCATTTCTCAAGGAAGGCCAGTTGATGATAAGGACAGACAACACCACAGTCATGTGGTACATCAACAAACAAGGAGGCACTCATTCCTACCCCTATGCAGAATGACTTTGGAGCTGTGGACCCTGGCACTCAGCTACAACATCCAGTTACAGGCAATATTTGTACCAGGAAAAAAACTCTCTAGCAGATATGTTAAGCAGGACTACATCGGATGTCCACGAATGGCAGCTGCACCGGACATCTTCAAGACCATCTCGAAGAAATGGGGAATGCCTCAGATAGATCTATTCGCATCACCTCTCAATCACCAGCTCAAAAATTCTGCACAAGGACATTCCACCCACTAGCATGGAAAGTGGACTCGCTCTCCTTCAGCTGGAAAGGACTAACAGCATATGCATTCCCACCTCTTCCCTTGATACACAAAGTATTACTAAAAATCAAGGAGGAACGTCCAAGGATAATCCTGATAGCTCCAAACTGGCCAAGACAACATTGGTACCCACTGCTGAGGAGCATGTCTCGGAACAATATGTGGCCAATACCCTGATGCCTTTGATGCTAACTCAGAACAACTACAGCACCATGCATCCAAACCTAAAAACGTTGCAACTGACTGCATGGAACATCACATAGCAGCTAACCCACAGCTTTCACAAAGAGTTAAAGACATTATTCTTGAAGCACGCAGACCTTCAACAAGAAGAAACTATGCTGGGAAATGGAAAAGGTTTGTCATTTGGAGCTCAGAAAGAGGTAAAGATGTATCAAACATAGATATGCCCAACATTCTGGAGTATCTGGCCGAACTACTTCATTCAGGCCTGTCCTATTCCTCCATCAAGATTCATGCATCAGCTATTTCAGCAGAATACAGCTTTGATCCACCTGTTTTTCACCCTTTGCTCAGGCAGTTCCTCGGAGGAATCAAGAATGTAAAACCTCCAAGGAAACCACCATTACCAGCCTGGGACTTGAACTTTGTGCTAGAAAAATTGACTCTATCACCTTTTGAACCAGCAGCAACAGCAGACCTGCAACACCTGTCATGGAAAACTGCTTTCCTACTGGCAATTACTTCAGCAAGGAGGGTTTCAGAACTACAGGCCTTAATGGCAGTGCAACCCTTTCTAATCTTCCACCAAGATAGAGTGTCCATGAGGACTAATCCTACATTTATGCCTAAGGTGGTATCCAGAGTGTCCTTAAACCAGGCAATCCACCTACCTACCTTCTTTCCCAACCCACAAAACAGAGGGAAAGAATACTGCATACCTTGGATGTACTACTTGGACAGAACAAAAATAGCAGAAAGACTGACCAACTTTTGTAGCCTATGCAACAGGAAGGGAAGGAAAAGCTATTTCCAAACAGACAATCTCCAAATGGATAGGAAATTGCATACGATTCTGTTACTCCTTCCATGGAAAGCAAATTCCACAGAACATAAGACCTCATTCTACAAGGGCAACAGCCACTACCACAGCCTGTGGCTACCTACTTGGACCTCCGTGCATACATTTGCCAAGCATTATAATTTACCTCTATATTCCAGATCCCGAGCAGGGTTTGCCACTGCTGTACTGCAGGATCCTAAACAATAATCTACCTTTATCCTCCTCCCTAGTTGGCTATGGTATTCTACCCAGTTGTTATGACTGCAGATGCATCCATGAAGGACATAGTACAGTTTTGTACCTACCATAAATGTAGATGTCCGAATTGGATAGCATCTGCAGTCGATTACCCTCCCTCCTTCCCTCTGTGGTACCTAGGTGTTTACCCTTCTAATAGCTCATGGTAGGGTGTTAGTTTACCCTCTAATAGCTAGTGGGGACTTCTTTCATGGTGTATTTGTTTGTATTTATGTACATACATGCTTATTTTTGTGTTTACCTCTATCTTTTGGAAACATTGGCATCTATCCAAAATTTTTTAGCCTTCTAGAGGGCTTCTGGCATCTGGGGCAAGAAACACTGAAGAAAATGGCGTGGCTGATGCTTATATACCGAAGGCCAACAGAGATGACGCCGCCGGGTGAAGTGCGACATCAGCGAACTGAAGGGCTGCCTGACGACAGGACAACCCAGTTGTTATGACTGCAGATGCTATCCAATTCGGACATCTACATTTATGGTAGGTACAAAACTGTACTTTCTACAACAAACTGAAAAGGATTTTAAAAGAAAGATCCTTCTCTAGTTTCTCACAACCTGTTCCATCATAACCTCTTTGCATCCTTACTTCTGACCACTGTTGTTTCCAATTTGTAAACAGTAATAGTCACTTTCCTCAGTTAATGGTTTCATATTTTTGCTCTATCATATCTACTTTTGTTCACAAGACCTGCCATTTAATATTGTATGGCCTGAAATATAATTTTGTAAGTCTTGTATTCTGTAAAATTGACATTGTTGGCTACACTGCAATAAACTACCAAAGTGGAATTACTGTTTACCCTTAAAATGAAACAAACATAAAATATTTGTACAGTGGCAATCATTTGAGCAGTAATTCTTTGAGAGTTTAAATCCAACAGTTATTAACCCACCATTTCACTGCAGATACCGCTAAGCTAATAATAAATCCCCAAATGCAAATGTTTATTTTGAAAAAGAAAGCCTTTATTTGAAAGATAAAATTAAATAATGCACTTTGTAAGACCAACTATACAAGCAACTTTAAATGTAGATAAGGAAAATACAAAATAAACATGTTTAACCACTTAGGGGACATAAAAAAAATATTCTAATAGCTTATCTGGCCCAGTCTGTATCAGTTGCCAAAGATCTACTGATTATGTGTCAGTCTCTGACTTAGAAATCCAAAAGGCAGATGCATAAATCCACTAACAAATTGAATACAATTTGAGCTCAGTTCCGAAATGCAATGCAGCTTCATCATCAGGAAAAAAAAAATGCAGCATCTGTGACAGACTCCGTCTTTCTCTCTCTACCCGATTCCAAGACTGTCCTTCCTGTCCAGATCCAAAAGTGGATGATGATACTCTTCATGTTCTCAGAGCTCTTTAGCTTAGGGACGTGAGGTTTACTTTATCAAGTTAGGATACAAATAAGGTAATGCAATTAGGGAGAATAAATGTTTGCATGTCTGAGGAGCACATTCACATTTTTTCTATGCAGCTCTACCAAAAGTCATTTCACACTCTGTAGAGTTGCACTTTTTTCATTCTATTAATTTATCATGCAGCAAGATTTACAAAAGCTAGCTTTTACGAAAAACGGTTAGAGATTTTACCTTAATACAGCTTCTCCACAAACAATAAGTAATGCATGCAGCTGTATCCATGTTTGAGTCACAAGCTAATGCAATAAGGGTTTAGGCAACTAGCTTTTATCATAGTAAAAGAGAGTGAAGTTAAGGGGACAGTAAAATTACGAAGGGCACTCGAGATGTTATCCTTGGTTAGTATAAAATGGGATCTTAACAAATGGCTCCCTCTTGTTATATTTTGCACATGGCAAGTTGATGGGGAACTAGAGGTAGGGATTGTATAAAGGTAGTGTGACCTGATTAATGAATAGCACAAGTTTTTTATGTGTGTGTTTACTGTGCATGGATTTAATAAGTGTGCATATTTTGCTCATCTTTTGAACTGCATGTATGTGTGCATGTGTTTTGTGTGTGGTGTTATATGTATGCATATTTGATGAATAAACTTTCTTAGTGAAAAAGTAATGATAAACCAGAGTTACAGAATGACAGTATGTCATTTAAAAGAACACAGTTGAATTAATGAAGTATAAAGACGTTAACCGTCCACTTTTATTTTAGCTATTAATACTTAATTTTAAAACTGAAAACTCCTTTTATTTTTCAAAGTGGTTCAAAATTCCTCCTAGAGGTACTCTTTCTTTTTCTTAGTGGAGTGCTGTGAGCCAGTCAGCTTTGAGGTTTGTGATGCTGAACCATGTTCAAGCTACAGCAAGTCTTGCTTAAAATCTAGTGCAGGATTACCACATCTAAAACAATGGAACACTACAGCAATGATTCAGTTTGGTCCCTTAAGTTCGGCATGGCTGAAGCTGATTTTTATGCTTCATCCTTAGGCAGAAGTTTTTGCTATGAGACTTGTGTCTAGCTGGGTAAAAAACTGGGAGATTATAGGGGGTATCTTTCAAAATCTGACTCTCTTGGAGCTTTTACTTCAGAAGGCAGTACATTATATAATAATGTAGTAAACAGCATCAACAACTGAGATAGTTGTGTCTTGACATAGTGCCTGATACCGTTGTTGTACAAAACAAACCATGAAATGTATAAACCCTAGTCTTTGCAGAGGTCTGAAGGTAATTTACCTTAATGTCACTTGTGGCAACTGGTACAGAGATTTTAACCTAAATGGAATGTATTGCTTTAATGTGTGTGATGGTTGCTGTGTCTAAAACATACATTTAAGAGTATGTTATGTATTGCTAGTAATACTTAAGCCAAGAAGAATGTATAAAGTAAAACAAAACATTGCTAATCACATGTTGTTGTTATTTTAGGCTCTTCATTTCTTTGTTGGCTTTGGTGCCCTGCTAAGCCCATTGATAGTGGACCCTTTCCTTTCAGAAACCAACTGCATCCAGTCAAATGCCACAGCCAATGCCACAAGAAACTTGAAGCACATCCGTAAAACCATCATACCTCACCAGGTCCACAACACTTCAGCATTCCATCTAGAAAAGGAGGGTGTTGCTATTACACAGGTGTCTTATGCCTTCTGGATCATGGCACTGATCAATGTAGGTCATCATAGTCTCAAAACTTTCAGTCTAAACCATAAGGTTGTAACAAATATTTGAAATACTGGAAGGAAATGAATACCTTTTGAGTTCCAAATTAAACATGCAATTTCAATAGGCACAGACTCCATAACTACTCAATAATTAGTTTTATCGCACCATAACTGAAATATGTGGTGCTTTTCTGTAGTGATCCAGAATTATGGTAATTTTGTAAGTCCCATTAACCATATTTCTTTCAAGAAATCAGAAAGTATGTGGTTGTGCTAAGTTACGGAGAAGTCAGGCTTCCTGAGTAAAGCGTAATACGGTCTGTCATTGAGAGTCCACCTTCATTATTATCTTAGTACTTCTTTTATTATGCAGTGTTATGTCTACCATGGTTGCCCTATTAATCTAACAAATGCCTCTAAAAGGAGCAAACATGCTAGAGTTTTGGTTAAAGGTATTCATTTCCTGTAATTTGTGAGCTACAGAAGATATTTTGCTTTTTGCATTTTTATATTTTGCTTTCTTTGCTCCAAAGCTGTGTTTTGCTTCATATTTTTTAGTTATCTGTGCGTTGTCTTTAGAACTTGTATTGATATCTGATTGGAATCTCCATAGAGCCAACTACTGTTGTTACTGAATAACAGGTATTCCATCTCCTGCTTTGATTGGAGCTTAAGCGTTTGTGAGGAATTTTTTGGTCAAGGACATAATTCTATTTAACATGTGAAGAAGGCTGCATTTAAAACAGGCTGTGTCGATTGCAGGCTTGCATCTTACCTTTCACAACTGAGAAAGGTATTAGTTTTAATTCCCTTTTTGAACAGGGACAAAAAGTTTAATGCAGAGCAAACATGGTGCCTTTCTATTTAAGTGAAGTGCCAGTACCCTCGCTGTTGTGAGTTTTGCTCATTGCATCGTATTTTCTAATATATAATCCTCTCCAAGTTGATGCATTTTAACAAAAGGGGTCTTTCCCCTGCAGTAGAACAGTCCCATACCAATGCTATCTGGAGCCCTGTACAGTTCAGTGAACTGCTGCTTGCCTTCAACTCTAAGTTCAGGACAACTGCAGCAAATCCCTTTCAACAAATGTAACAACTGGCCTGCTACAGTTAGAATATCACACATAAAGTGCTTCAGCCATGACTACAGATACCTCTCAGCTGTACAGATTTTTGCGCCATATTTTTGGTCTGTTTTGTATAAAATTGTGGTTTTCTGGTAAATCACTGGCAATTCAGTGAGGGTTAAAGTCGGAACATAGTTACAGACGTTTGAGTTTCAGACTTCATATCATTCAGAAAATTCATGCTAATGTAAAACCTGTTACTCTATCAATGTTTTGTAAGAGCAATATTTAAAAAGTATCCCTATTTGGGCCTTTGTCCCCCCATTATTGATGGCTTTGTCCAGATTTCTTGCTCTAAGAGGTTGAGAGGTATGCAGATATAGTATCTGAATGCAGGTGCTATACTACCAATCCAAAAGCATCTGCTGATCATGCCCCCTAATACCTTGTGCCCAGGTAAGTTGCCCCCTCCACACCCCCTAGCTTTACCGCTGGAGCAAAATACAACTTTGCATTGAATGCCATCACTGACCATCAAAAGTAATATATACTAAAATTCTAGATGTGTCTAGGTCAGAAAGCATGAAACATGACCTATTTGAGCCCTCTAACATCTCTGTTTAACCACAACCTCCTAAGTGGCTTCATGCCTGGTGAATGGAGAACTGCAACATTTATTCCTCAGTACAAGAGAAGTCACCAAAGCAATAGATAAGGGCAAAATGTTACACACTGCCTATTCTGGCCTGACCAAAGCATCAGACACTATTCCCTATTCAAGTATTGTTGGCAAACTCATGAAACTAGGACTAAATCCCTATGTTAAACATTGGATAGCCTTCTGGCTCATAGACAGTACACAAGAAATCAGGATAGGGATTCTACCACCACAAAAAAACTCAGACAGTAGCACAGTCCCTCAGGACGTGGTGCTGTGGCTTCTCCTCTTTGGCATTTACTTTTTGGAAGTCAAAGCTACCATCAAAGGCCTCTAGTTGACCACGTTTATGGACAACTGCAAGCTTAGTGCATTCATAGAATCTCCCAAAGGACAGTGATATCCACCAAGAGGGCTTGTTGCAAGCTAATGGTGCGTTGCCAGAACCATGGTCTAAAACTCAGTGCCAAAGATGTATAATAGTTTCCTTTGGAAAGTTTGACACCTTAGGGAATTGCTACATACAAAATATACCCTAAGAATAGACCCAGTGGTTAGGGACTTGGGTACATTTGTTGGATGGTGATTTGGTCATTGACCCTCATGTGTCTACTATTTTAAGGAAAACATTCTGTATGGTGCAACTTATAAGCAAGGGTATTGCATCCAGGTCTAGGAATGTTATTGTCTAGTTGTACTCAGCACTCATTAAGCCAATCATTGAGTACAACGCTCCATTTGGAATGCACATGGCCAGGCATATGCAACAACTGGAATGTGCCCACAAAGGTTCCCAACAAAAAGAATACAAGGTGTAAACCACATGGAATATGCAGACTGCTTTTCAAAGCCTTATATTTTTTTTTTAATATCTTTATTGAATTATCACTTAAGACATAGGTAAACATACATTTATATAAAAGAAAACAAACCGCGTTAACATGTTCTCAGTTACAAACATAATACATTCATATAAGCTTTTATACAATTATCATCAATCCAACGTTATATAAATTGCTGAATTCCTGCCATCCCTTAAACCTCACTCCTCCTCCAAAACATTATTCTGCATATATTGTTCCCACAGTTTCCATATTTTTTTCTACGTAGTTTGGTCCTACCCTTTTTCTAAAGATCTGAGTTTCAGTTCTTTTATCTCTGTTACAGTTTTCACCATTTCAAATACAGTTGCTTTAGACATTGATTTCCATTTTCTAATCATTGCTTTTTTGGCAGCCACCAGAATTAAACCTATCAAGGCCTTACTATCAATAGGCAATTCAGATCCTGTATCCCAGCTCAAAAACAATTTCCTTAGTTACACCTATTTGCTCACCCAATATTTCTGACCGAGTGCTCTGTAGGGAATTTTTAAAGTCTACCAATCCCAAAGCATATGTTCCCTGTTACCTCTTTCATCCCCATCACACATCCAATATTTGCCATCTGCCTGAGGAAAAAATTATTAGGAGTCTGCTTGGGGTAAAATATGCTCAAACGCCAAGGAGAATCCAGTACAATAAAAC
This sequence comes from Protopterus annectens, assembly GCF_019279795.1. Classification (NCBI taxonomy): domain Eukaryota; kingdom Metazoa; phylum Chordata; order Ceratodontiformes; family Protopteridae; genus Protopterus; species Protopterus annectens. Next base: position 302,590,788 of record NC_056739.1, read on the forward strand.
ACAGCTTTAATGTGGTTTAGCGCTTTCTTCCCAATACTAGGGACTTCTGAGGAAGTCCCTAGTATTGGGAAGACAGCGCTAAACCACATTAACGCTGTGTTTTATTGTATTGGATTCTCCTTGGCATTTGTTTGAGCAGAGTTTTTGGAGTGTTATTCTTGTTCCACAGTTGGGGCAAAATATACCTATGCAAACACTTCCAAGCAAAAATCCTAAATGTTCTAGACTTTGTTGCACATTTGGGAGTCAGATGTATGTCCTGCTATTGTTTCCTTGTGAACTGTTTATCCAATCTGTCTTACTAGTCTTTTCTAACCTCCTCTGATTGACAGCAACTTCTCTTCTAGAGCAGACCTTTCACTTAGGGTACCTCTACCCCTTTCTCATTGTCCATACTCTGATATTAATCCCTGATATGAAAGTCAGGCTCTAACCCACAGTCCAAATGTATTCTTGGTCTCCTCCCACTCTATTATATATTTCTAGTTATTTATTCCCAATGCCTTGGTTCCTTTTCCAGTTTTCTCCAGTAAATTCCAGCCCCTCGTTCCTATTATCTGCACCCTAAATTGTAGTCATGCATATTAGCAGACTCTCCCTTTTCCATTCTCATTTGGCCTAGTTCTTATAATAGTTTCTGCTACTTTATAAATATAATATTCTGTATGGCTGTTGCTATTCTTTGTAATGATCTGCATCCAAAATCCCACTCTGTCCTTATTTCTTGAATTTCTCCCCTTCTTCATCAATATCCATTTCCACTTTGAATTATAGCTTTCTGCTTGTCTTATGTGTATGAGCCTTAACTGTGTTGCTCTTAAAATATACCTTTAGATTAGGTAATCCTAAACCACCTGTTCCTATAGTGATCAACTTATTCAACTTAATCCTTGCCGTCTTTCCCTCCCAGATAAAATCCTTCGATTTCCAAGTAAAAATCTTAAATCTTTAAGACTTTGTTGCATGTTTGGAAGCCATGCATATGTCCTCCCATTGTTTCCTTTGGATTGCTTATCCACTCTCACTTCCTAATCTTTTCTAACCTTCTCTGATTGATTCCTGTAGTTATTGTGTATTATTTTATATCCCTTACTAATTTCTACTTTTTATCAGCAGCTTATGTTTTCATAGGTAGGTACTAGGCTATCGGCCCGAGGGCCTACGTAAGCTTAGCCAACAAGGTTCCCTGGCTTACGCCACCCAAGAAAGTTATTTTCCTGTGCCACTGTTGAGCAGAGACACAGAAGTGATCCCCGGGGTGTATATTTCCTATTTTCCATCCACTCAAGATTTTTCTTGAAGACTGCTAATGAAGAACTTTGCTTGACATAGATGGGTAGCCTGTTCCAGAGTATGGGAAGTCTCTGGGACCGGAATCTATCCCTCCAGCATGTCCTGTTTAGTGTGGTGACAAGGTTTAGGTCTCTAGAGCGTGTAGCTTGGAGGGATTGGGATTTCTTTAGGTGCAGCTGTCCAACAGCTCTGGGTTTGACACAGCTTTATATGTTAGGCAGAGATCACCTCGGAGTAGGCGATACGTTCTAGAGTAAAACTGGAGTTTTTTGAGACAGTCAATGTAGGGCATCTGTTAGAGGCCAGTAATCCTCTTTGTGGGTACTTCTGTGGCCTTTCCAGCTGCTGCAGATGTCTTGTGAGGTACATTCTAAAAGGGGCGTTGTACTCTATAATGGGTCGAATGAGTGTCGAGTAGAGGGGAACAATGACCTCTTTTTTTCATGGATGAGAACCCTTTTATGATGAGGTGTGCCACGTAGAAGGACTTAATTAAACTTGTCATTGTGGCTGGTCTTTTACAGAATGTTTTAACCTTTGAGAGTACTTGTATTTATATGGTGACACTGTGGTCACTCCTGGAAGCCTTGCTGCATTTGGTCAAACACTGCCATTTGCATTTATATTAATTTTACTCAGTATAATTGGGTACCCTTGTAAGAGCCTTACAGTAGCTGGCTTTGGAGTATCCTACTGGCAGTGTCTACCTTACAGTCTGGGCAGAGGGGCATAGCTAGTAAATCTGTGCCAGACTTTCCCAGGTGTGTGTGTGTGTGTGTGTGTGTGTGTGTGTGTGTGTGTGTGTGTGTGTGTGTGTGTGTGTGTGAGCTACTAGGAGCACTGGTTTCACAAAGGGAGTGGTGGAGGACTTTGCTTGGTACACTTAGCTGAGGACTCAACTCTATAGCTGCACCAGTGGGGAGTCTTATGGGGGGGCCTGGAGAGAGGGAGGACCAGACCCCAGACTGAGTGTGTTCCCTATGTGCTCTTAAGGGAAATTGTGCTTGGTGCAGAGAGCTACATCTGAAAATACTGTGTGTACCTATCTTTGCTCCAAGTGAACATCCCCTCAATGGTGTCAGTGGTGAGGATTCAGGCTCCTTAATTACTGGCCCAGAGGGGGATGTCACACATTCTGTAAAATTTAGTGAATTTTTTTTAACCAAATGCACTGTCTAAACCCCCCCCCACTATGGTGCAAGACTGTCATAAAGGAAGCAGTATGATCAGGTGCACTTATTTTCCCTGTTCCTGTTAAAGCAGGTGCACTGCATAAACACTGGTCCTTTACCAACATGACCAGGAAGAGTATGATAGCAACAAGCTTAGCCAAAAAGTACAAATACAGGTGGGTGCAGGTATGCATACTTGCAAGATGCACTAAAACACAGCTCATCAGATGCAAGTAAATTCTGCACATTTTACATACAGAACAAGATCATTAAAACCACAGACTTGCTTATTTTTAATGTAGTTATCAACAGATGTAGTTGGAACTCAACCAGCTTAAAATTAAAAGATTTCACATTTTTCGTGACTCCTGTCCAGGAAGTATGGCAAAGGAAGATATGGGCCATTCTGTCTAGTTTGGAGGGCATCATAGTACAACAACATACAAGTACTGCAAGATATAAAACTTATTAAAGACACCAAGGCAAGAGTAGCAATCCAACTAGAACAAATCAGAGCCATGTTAGCAAGGAAATTCTAAATATTAATTGCAGCCCAGCCGATGCAAATGCAGCCTACGGTCATTCACCTTAACATACTGTAAAACATATTAAGCTAGATGACTATGAGAGCAGTTCACACACAGGAAAAATACAAGAACTTCTGCACTGCCTGACAAAGTACCGATGGAGACTCTGTTAGGATTTATAACTAAAGAAACTAAAATTAAAGACACTGTTATTATAGAAAGGACTCACTGCATTACACCCAAGTTCACAAAAGGAAACCTAATGAGACTGTTTTCAGAATGTTTGAGCTTCTTGTATAAAGATTCTTATCACTGCGGTGGTGTTGCTGCGATAGCATTGTCGCCTCACAGTAAGACGTTGTCCTGTTCGATTCTCAGCTAGAGCATCTTCTGTGTGGAGACATGCGTGAATGGGCGAACCTTCATTGAAGGTTGTGCGTCAGGGCCGGCAACTCGGCACGTAAAAATCTACTGCCAATCATTAGTGGACCGGAGTTCTGCTGTGGCGACCCCTAACTGGGAAAAGCCGAAAGACACAACAACATAGAAAGATTCTTATCAAGGGCAGGACAGATGGGTCCCACAACATGAATCTCTAATGATGCAGTCAGACTAGCCTGTTTTTAGCAATGTTTCATTCAAATAGTTTAAGGAACTGGATCTTCTAGATTCAACTAAAAACTCTACAAGTGCAGGTCTTTCACTTAGGATTAACCTGGCCCTTTCTCTTTGCCATACTCTGATATTGGTTTCTGATGGGGAAGGCACTTTCTAGCCTGGAGTCCAAATGTCTTCCTGGCCTGTTCCCACTGTTACCTTTCTCTGTTTTGCTGTTTGCTATCAATACCCTTGTTGGTTTGCCAGCTTTCTGTAGTAAATTCCAGCCCACTCTTGCCTATTCTCAGTAACCCTAATTGCAGTCGTCCCTATCAACAGAATCTCCTTTCTCCATTTTCATATTAGCTTGGTTCTTAGAAAACTTTCTGCTGCTTTATGAATGTAATATTGTATATGTGGCTATTGTTATTCTCCTTAAGGATCTGCATCGAAAATTCCATTCTCTCTCTTTGTTTCTTGAACCCCCCCCCGGCTTCATCATCATTAATATCCCTTTCCACTTTGAATTATACCTTTATGCTTGTGTTATGTATATGGACCTTAACTGTGTTGCTCTAAAATATACTTTCAACTCAGGTAATCCTAAACCATCTTTTTCTATTGAAATGATCAACTTATCACACTTGACTCTTGCCCTTTTCCCCTCCCAGATAAAATCCTTCAACTCCAGATTTATTAATTGCTATCCACAAACTCTGTTCTGGTTAATAAAACTATGCCTGGTCTGGATATAAAACTAAAGGGACTGAAAACATTTTTACTTGTGGAATCTTGCTATCCTTATCCATAAACAAGAGCTTCCAGTTCATCAGTTTTTGTATTAGCTTTTGTTTAGTCTCTCCCCACATAGCCTTAGCTGCCATACCAGAATCCTTTTTAACCTATACTCCTAACTAACTTATTTTGGTACTTTTCCATTAACAGGGCAGCAGGCAAAATGTGGAGTTCATGTGAAGTCACAGCTGCTTACATTCTTTCTGGTTTGAAGTCTGTCTTCCTCCTCACAGTATTACTCATTTTCTCACAGCTCAGTACTGGTTACCAAGAAATAGTTGTTGCTGCCAACTGCCTGTGAATCAAAATTGGACAACATGGAGTGGGTAGGGTCAGTTTACGAAGCCAACACATTGGGGGATGTACAGGTAGAGATCAGACTATTACAGAAAGTAGCTAGCATTCATTACCCAGATGTATCTAATTTTTGGACACATCTAAACACCTTACGTTTGTTCTGAACACCTTTTCATTTAACACCTCCTGCCCAGAAAGGATCCTAGGAGATTACAAGGCTATCGACCTATAGGTAATTTTAAGCTTAGCCATTTCAATCCAATACCCAAGATTGCATTTACTGATGACTGCAATATGTTTTATCATCAGTATTTTGTGCTACAATAGAGAAAAGAATTGGGTACTTAGTATTACTGAATAACAGAAAATCAAGTTGGAACACACCCTATTATCACAAGTACATAAAATGAAGGTATTTACCAGATTGTAGAAAGGCTCCTGAGTGGGGAAACCCTGAGATGTTGGTAACAGGCAATGTCCGCTCTTCACTGTGGGAAAGGCAAAGCCCTAACTTTTTTAGGGAATTAGTTAAAAAGTTCGTGGGTGTGTTTCCACATCATAAGGTCTGCCATTCATTCAACTCCCCCACACTGATGCTTAAACATTAATATTGATTGTTAACATACCTACCGTTCAACTGTCCAAAGTTTCACAGAATGTCAAGATTTTTGCCTCATATTTTTGAGATGTTCCTCAGAGAATTTGTGGTTTTCTGGGAAATCACTAAGGATGAATTCACTAGATAATGATATACATTTCACTTTCAGATTTCATTTCATATCTTTCAGAAAATGCATGCTAACCTATCATCTGATGTTGTTAATCTTCTTTCCATTCATCACTGATGGGTTCGGTTCCGAGACCTCGGAACAGAGTCGGCCTTTTTACCAAGCTCGCGCCAACCAAAACAACCTCTTGAGCTAAGTCTCTACCCAGAATGCCCTTCTTCCTGTTACCTCAGATATCATTTGCCATGTAGCCATAAAGCCACGTTTCAGCCGAGCTCTCAGCTAAGTGAAACTTTTTTGATATCTGTGTGAAAAATTTTGGATATCTTCATATTTTATTAAGCAATTAGCTTTTCTAGTGTCTTTTCTTGACTGACCTTGTTTTTTCCTCTCTACCCGTAGTTACCGTTGGTACACTTTCAAGTACCATTGTTGGTATGGCCTTTCCTCCCTTACCCTTGTGGTATTTCTTCAATACCATAGTTGGTATTGTTTAATAACCTATTAGCTGACTTTTAATCAGGTGTTTGACTTCTTTTCCCTATCATACCAGTGTATTATTATATTTGTGACTTTTTTGAAAGGAGTTGACTTTGATTATAGTTGGATTATACAGTTGGCCTGTGGTGTTCTTTCTCTTTCAAGATGTCGGATAAGAAGGGTACTTCAGGTTTTAAGCATTGTACTTCATGTAAGGGCAAGTTACCTAACAGTGATTCTTATGATGACTGTGTATACTGTTTGGGGGTGTGCCACCATTCTGTGCAGCCTCCATGTGACATTTGTCAGAGTTTCAGTCAACGCACTCTTAATGAGCGCAAAAATAAAATCATTCTGAAAAGGTTACTCAAATCTCCCTTCTCAGAGGCCATTTCTGTGATGGAGGTCTCAACCCCTCCTAAGGACAAAAAGAGATCCCACTCTGTTCCTTCTTCACCATCAGGTGATCAGAACAAGCCTGGGAAATCCAAGGTCCCAAAGTTATCTTCAGAACATAAACCAGCCCCCTCAGCTCCGTCTTCTTTGGCTCTGACCATCGCAAAAACGAAAACTTTGATACCGGCACCCGTTTTGGCACTGGTCCTGCCTCTGGCACTGATTATAGACCTTACTATGCCTATTTCGAATTTGGCACCTGTGGCCACTTCGGCTCAGGGCACACCTTCAACTATGCCATTAGTTTCCACACCTTCAACTATGCCATTAGTTTCCATTTTGGAACCAACTGCTTCAGCTCTTAGTGCCACTTCGGCACCGAGCGTTGTACCGACCTCACTGGATTTGACCCCTTTACTTCTGGTCTCGAAACTAGAGACTTCAGTGCTGACAGACCTTGAACCACAGACCTGATACTCCCCCTCCATAGATCCATTTCTGGGCCAAGCGTATAGCCCCTTCATCGGACGTCCTGATTCCCAGTCTGGAGTATCCACTAGATCCACCTGGAGCCTTTCTGAACATGATGTGGTGCATCTTGTAGACCAGCTGTTGGTAGCCAGGGGGATTCCCTCACTTTCTAAGACCCATCCACTTGCAGGACTTGGGTTGCTTTATCCATGGACTCCATCTTACACTCCTCCTTTGACCATCTCAGTTCTGAAGCCTTCTGCTCCGACATCCTTCTTGGAACCCATCACTTCGGCACCCACGGTGTATCTCACTCCGGCTCCGAGTTTCTCCCTTTGGTCTTCAGTTCCCACTGAACTGGTCCTTCTTCAATCTGGGGATTGGAGGACAGGTGCGTCAGCCTGAGGTACAGAGCCACCTCTCTCCTCGGTCCATCCTTGGTGCCGATAGCCACGTCGGCACCAATCCTGTTTGAGGCTCTGTCCATGGGGACAGGTTCATCAGAGCAGGGTGTGACCCCAGTCCCGAGATTGTATTTCTCGATTCCAGGCTCCCATCCCTCTTCGGGTGGGCCTGCCTTCTGCATAATGGAGAGGGCTCTTGCTTCTGGCAGTACTCCTTTGATGTCGGAACTCCAGTTTTCACCCCCTGAGCTACAGCTGTCACAGACCACCCCCCAGGCCACCAGGCAGAGAAGCCACAGGACACCCCTGTACAGGGTACCCACTCTTCTGACTCTTCCTCAAAGACCTCCACTGAGGAACCCCCGCGAAAGAAGACATGCAAGAAGAAGCACATAGACTCACCAGAGGAGTCCTTAATGGAAGACATTGATTATGATGATGGTGAAGGGTCCCCATGGCCACCTCCTGATGATGTCTCCTTCGGTGACATCCTGGAAATGTTAAAGCAGAGGGGTGACTGGAAGCCCTCCAACCCTTCATCTGAGGAGTCTGTGTTCCTGCAGGCTTTTCACACCCGGCCTTCTACCTCTTGGGTTACCCCGCCTGCTGCCGCACTCATCATGCAGTAAGCTTGGAAGAACCATGATTCCATTGAGAGAATCCCTTGGAGTCCAGACAAAATTCTTTCTCCTCCCAAGGAGAACCTGCATTGGTCCAAAGGGTTACCAGTTGATGTTATGGTGGTGGGCATGAAAAAGGACTTGGCTGAGGAAAGTCCCACTGTCCACCCACCCAACAGGGAGTCCTGGGAGGTGGACAGACTTGGGAAGCATGTTTTTGCATCAGGGACCTTTGCCATATGGCCCTTGCATTATTTGGCACATTTTACGAGGATCCAGGGGGACTTGATCTCCAAACTCTCGGGGATGCTCTCAGGACAGTTATCTGACAAGGTCAGGGACAAAGTGGCCTTGCAGCTCGCAACCCTGTAATCAATATCCAACTCATCCATGAGGTTGCGAAGGGGCGGCTAGAGCAGCAGGTTTGGGCATTGTTATGAGGCGTCATGACTGGATGCGCATTTGTGACCTCGCAGACCCCTTCAAGTGTTCTTTTCTGAATGCTCCCATCGAAGCTTCATCTTTTTGGCTTCAAATTAAGGACACGCTAGCCAGGTGCGAGCAAGATGGAAAGACCCTGTCTGCCGTAGGCCTACAGTTTTCCAATCCTCAACGTACCTTCTCCAGGAATCAGTGGAGTGGCATAAGAAATCTCAGGATCCTTTCTGTGCCGCATGTGGTGGTGATGATACTCCCAGAGGCAGAGGGGGTAACAATTCCAGAAGACAACCCTATAAAGGCAGAGGAGGTCCTCATAATCAGGGCTCCAGGGATTCCTTCTCAGGACAGCCTTATCAGTGCTCCTGAGGAGCAGCCCAATTGTTTACCTCTGGAAGCAGTCAGGGTCGTTTCTCTCTGCACCAAGCTGCCTGGCAATCCAGCACCACTGATCGTTGGGTGCAGAGCATTATCACCAGAGGTTACACCATTCCCATTTTATGTTAGCCAAATTTCCCAAGAAAACTTCCTGACATTCCACCCAGTTTAAGGGGAGAAGCAGCTTCAGAGATTATAAAGCTGTCTCAAAAAAGAGTCATCCAACCAGTCCCACCAGACCAGCATGGATCTGGATTTTACTCCAGATTCTTTTTGGTGCCAAAAAAGAGAGACCCATTTTGGATCTCAGCAGCTTAAACAAGTCTGTCACCCAAACCAAATTCCGGATGGTCACGGTTCAGTCCATTCTCCCCTTTTTAAGAGAAGGCAATTAGATGTGCTCTGTAGATCTCCAGGATACGTATTACCACATCAAGGTGGACAAATGCTCCAGGAGTCTGCTTTGCTTCTGGCTAGAAGCCAGTCATTATCAGTTCTGTGCCCTGCCGTTCAGTCTCTCTATAGCCCCTAGAGTGCTCATGAAATGCATGGCAGTGGTAACAGCTCACTTGAGACTAAAAGGATTCTGAGTGTTTCAATATCTGGATGACTGGCTCCTTACCACCCCCACTGAGCATCTTCTAGTAACAGCACTGCATTATACTCTCTCTCTGGCAAAATTGTTGGAAATAATGATACATTGGGAAAAATCAAACCTTGTCCCTACACAACAAATAGAGTTCATTGGAGCAGTGTTCAATATTCAGTCCTGTCTAGTATCACTCCCAATTCACAGACTCCCATCGATTGAGGCATCAACTCCGGGTGATACTGTCACAAATAACAGTTTCTGCAAGGGAAGTTCTTCAGGCTCTAGGTTCTATGACAACGTCAATCCCAATAATGCCTCTAGCAAATCTACAAATGCAGATTCTGCAGTGGCTCCTTCTGCGTCAGTGGTTCCCAAACTATCACCCTCTCATTTACCAGATTTGAATAGCCAACTCTTGCAAACGGGACCTGCTTTAGTGGATGAGGCCAGAAACAGAACTTTGGAGTCATCCATTTCAATCTCCTCAGCCCACAGCCATTCTGACCACGGATGCTTCCCTGATCGGGTGGCGGGGCCATTTCCAGGGAAACACTGTCCAAGGCACATGGTCCACCTCAGAGGACCACCTGCATATCAATGTTCTGGAACTGAGAGCTGTTTTGTTGCAGGCCTTCCATTCAGCTCTCCCTTCCGGGACAATTGTAATTCAATCAGACAATTTGTCAGTGGTCTGGTATATCAACAAGCAAGGAGGAACCAAGTCCTATCCCCTATGTTGAGAAGCCATGAGAATTTGGTAGTGGGCGATAGCTTCCAACCATTTTCTAATAGCAACGCACATCCCGAGGAGCTCCAACGTGATTGCGGTCAAGCTGAGAAGATGCATCCTCCTGCCTCACAAGTGGTCCCTCAACCCCAAGGTGGCGTCAGCAATCTTCAGCCACTGGGGCCAGCCATGCTGCGATCTTTTTGCCTCCCAGTCAAACACCAGGTGCAGCAGCTATTTTGCCCTACTTCCCCCAGAGGGGGAGTTGCCGAGGGACGCTCTGATCCACGATTGGCCCACAGGACTTCTTTACACTTATCTGCCCATCCCTCTGATCCCACAATTTCTAAAGTAAGCTCTTTGGTTGAGATGCAAGATGATCCTCTTAGCCCCATTCTGGCTTCGACAGGTTTGGTTCCCCTTCCTTCGTCACCTAGTATACCCACTGTGGATTCTGGACCCTCTACCAGATCTGATTACTCACCCCCAAGGGTTGAGTCGCCCAAATCTGTCCATTCTCAAGCTGACAGCTTGGTTTCTCCACTTCCACTAGAAGCCAGGCAAGCTAATCTCTCCTTGCCTGTTCGAGACATCATTCTGGCCTCTCATAAACCATCCACCAGAAGAGTCTATACCAGGATAAATGGAAAAGATTCTCCATCTGGTCCAAGGATAACATGCTAGACCCGTATTCGGCTCCAGTTACTGCAGTGCTTCAATACTTGCCTAAGTTTTTTAATAATGGAGCCTCTGCCTCTATGGTACGAGTACATCTAGCGGCAATTTCCAATTTCCACAATGGTACAAGATGGTACCCCTCTTATTTCTCTACGCATTTGCAAGGCTTTTCTCAAGGGGACTTCTCATGTCAGACCTCCTGTCAGACAGCCTGTGGAACCATAGAACCTCACTCTAGTCCTTCAGTCTTCGACTCAGAAACCTTTTGAACCTGCTGCAAAGTGTGACCTAAAGTTTTTGTCTTGGAAATCCTTGTTCTTGGTAGCCATCACATCTGCCAGAAGAGTCTCGGAGCTGCAGGCATTGTGCATCCAGAGGCCCTATCTGTTTTTTCATAAAGACAGAGTATCACTTTGGACGAATCCATCCTTTTTCCCCAAAGTTGTTTCTGAATTCTCCATAAACCAGACCATTGACCTACCAGTGTTCTTTCTGAATTTTGCCAATAGAGGAGAGTACTGCTTTCACTCTTTAGACATATATAGACATAAATGCAATCGGAGATAGATAATTTAGTTTTTAATTTATCAAGTTGAGCTTAATGAAGACCAGTTTTCTGTATTAAATAAAGGTCTATCATTTGTTCCAGCTACAAAAATGAATTTAGTTGAGACTATTTTAGATGTGAAAATGTTTGCTAGGAGTATCATGCTGAAAACTACCTTTAAAGATAGTGTTATGGGAATACAAAATGCTCATAGGTTCAAGAAACCCAGCACCTTTACACCAGACAACTCTCCAGATATGGAAGCTTTTATTAACATCTGTGAGGAAGATTTAAGGAAGTCGTTAACTGACAATTGTAAGAATGGCTATTTTAATTTGACTGCAAAGGAGCATGAGGCTCTTAATATGTTGACTAAGGCTGAACATCTGTCTATTAGACCTGCAGAAAAAGGTGGTGGTATAGTTGTCTTTGACAAATCATATTACATGGATAAAATGCATGAGATGCTACATGATAATGCTGTGTATATTGTATTACAGAAGGTTCAGATGAATGGCATCACTGAAAGACTGAACATCTACCTATATGATCTGCTAATGACAGACCAAATAGATTACGCCCTATACACATACTTTTCCATTGAACATCCCACTATACCAGTGATGTATGGATTGCCCAAAATACATAAAGATTTGGCAAATCCTCCCCTCCATCCTGTAGTTTCAGGAAGAGGGTGGCTCACTGAGCCTATATCTATATATGTTGAGAAACAGCTTAGGAGTTTACTGGATACAGTTAATATGATCCTAAAAGATAGTAAGCAATTTCAGGAAGAACTGTATGTTTGGGCCAAGGATAGGGATGAAAATGAGATCAGGAAAGTATTTCTTGTAACTTTAGATGTGAACTCGCTCTTCACTGTCATTCCCAATGATCTGTGCCCTGTTAGATCTGATTTTGGAGAACAATGTGTTCCTTTTTGAATCTGAATCTGAATACTTTCTCCAAACTGTTGGCATAGCAATGGGCACAGCATGTGCCAACAAGTATGCCAATATTGTTCTGGTGAATTGGGAGAAAGAATGTGTTTTTGTTAGTGAAATGTTTAGATCACTTGTCACCTTTTATAAAAGTTTTGTGGACAACATCTTTTTTGTTTGGGATGGCATTGAAGAGGAGATTCATACATTTGCATGTTTTTTTTGGGAAGCACAACTACATATTTGTCCTTTTCCTTGCATTATTCATTAGATACTAGTGACTCCTTGGATACAAGCATTAGTAAGAATATGCTAGGAAATCTTTCTACTAAGATGTATAAGAAAAGTTGTAGGAAGAATAATACACTACATCACTCTAGTATGCATCCTAACCATATTACCAGAAATATAGTTAAAAATCAGATACTTAGATGTATGAGATTACACACAGATCCTGAAGATTTAGAGGACGCTTTTAATATATTACGTACAGACCTGCTAAAGAGAGGCTATAAAACTGGAGAAATTGAAAGAGCCATGACAGAAATAAGTAAGTTAGAGAGAGAGAAAATAAAATCATATTTCTCAGAAAAGTCCTCTGATATATCAGTGGATAATACTAATGTTGATACCAAGGGAGTGAACAGGGTCTGTCTAACATTCTCTGGTCAAGTCAATAAGATCTGTGACATTGTCAAAAGAAATTGGCCCATTTTATTGACAGATCCTGCAGTAAGTAAGTTCATAGAACCTGTGCCTAGGTTTAGTTTTAAGAATAGTAAGAATATGAAACAACGCTTATGTTATAACCATAATAGTCCATATACACAAGCCATTTCATAACATAGGGGTGTACATATGTATGCAGGTCATGCAAAGCATGCTGCAATGTTTGGTCAACACATATGATTACACACCCTCTAAACTCAAGACCGATAGAATTTTCTTTCTATGCAGATTGTTGTACTAAAAATCTAGTACACATGTCTAAGGGTAATCTATGTGATTGTTATTACATAAGTAAGACTAATTGTATGTTTAAGGAGAGAGTTTTAGAACATCAGAATGACATACGTAATAATAAACATATGAATGCACTAGCTAAACATGTATTTTAAGCTGGGGTAATCATAGTTTTAAATATTTAGTTTTACAGAAGGTCAATGCAAGTCTAAGGGAAGGTGATCTATATAATGAGACAGAATATACTGAATTTAAATGGATTGTTGATTTTAAAGCCTATGTCCTTCCTGGTTTGAGTAGTGCTGTCTCTTTAAAACTCCCTACTGAAGAAAAGGGGTTTACCTCACTAACTCTGACTGTTTTTATTGGATGCTTATAGTATTTAAACTGTTGTTATTGTCATCATTTTATTAAGGTCTGAAGAAGTGGGCAACTGTGAAAGTGCTAACCTACCTCTGTGCTTGTGTTCTTTTTATATTAAACTTGTGTTACTCTCGGCCCTTGACGTCTTTTTATGTATTAAGAAATTTCTATCTTCCCTAATAATTATCAAATAATTTCCACTACCCATTCTTTAAATTCCTGTCTTTCTAACAGGTTGGTGAGAAAGCACCCATGTCTTACTTTTGCTTAATTACCCTACATTTTTGTCTTGGTTGTTATTGGTAGATGATAGGAAAGAGTTACTGGATCTGTGGAAAGCTTTAATTTCAATTAAATGCACGTGTTCCTATGAAAAATAATTTCTTTCTAGTCTAGCCCAGTTATTGTACCTTGGGGAATAATATGTAAATTATCTCTGAGTTCCTGCTACTGAATTCAAATCTTCCATACCAAATATTTTCATAACTTTCTTCAGAAATGTATCCTCTTTTGCTATATTTTCCTTTCTAGGTCCTCCACATACTTTCCTCCCTTTGCAAATCAAGTTACATTCCCCACCTATAAGTAATATTCCCTGCTGAAAACTAATTATTTCTCCCCAAATTTTCTTAAGCTCTATAATAGCGGTTTTAGGTGGAATATAAATATGTGCCAGCTTAATCCTCATCTTCCTTTGCCATTAGCTCCTTACTACTGCAAATCTATCTTTAATATTTTTTTCTCTCTTCTATCACTATTGGAGCTCCTCTAGCAATTAATATATGTACGCAATTTTCCTTTGTCCCTGATAGTCTGCTGAATATCCATCCTGAAAGCCTTCCTGTATCAAATTCAGGTGCTTATTTTCTAAATGTGTCTCCTGTAGAATTGGTGAAACCACACAGTTCTAAACCAAGAAAAATAATAAAAAAAAAAAGGAAGCAGCAAGGTTCAGAAATCCCTGTTCCGTTTATTGTCACATATTTTGTGTGACAATAAACGGAACAGGGATTTCTGAACCTTGCTGCTTCCTTTATTATTCTCCTGTAGAATAACTATTTGCACTATACATTTCTTAATATAATGCCTGTGAGGCTATTCATGTTTCAAAGTAGTATATATAGTGTAGCCATAATTATAGTAAGTTATTCCCACCTATTATATTTGACAGCTTTCTTAAATGTTGATTTCCAGCTTTTGTGTTGCATGTATCCACTAAAGACAAATACTAAAAACCAGCCTCCAAGGTGAAATAAAGTGACAAAAAATGTAAAAATCACCAAAAAATGAAGTACCACCAGGAATCACGAAGAAAAAAAAACTTTAATCACCACTGGTTAAGCACTTTCAACCTTTCTAGAAGGCCTTCTTCAGAACAAATAATCTAGTGTTATAGAACCATTTTAAAATCCTATCAATTAAGTATCAACCAATAAAACTAGATTAAGTAAATACATTGAAAACACTTCCAAATTTCATTTAAAAGATACACACTTAATATGTAAGTTATTAAAATTTCATACATAAAAAATATAAATGAAAACTCCAGCCAAGCTGAACTTCCAATGAGTGACCTCCCAAACCTGCTATGACAGAGACACATGTGTTTGACTAAGAATAAGAAACACAGGGTTGTTATACCCAGCTGATGTCCATTATCATTAGGGTGACTGCAAAATATCCCAAATAACAAATTAAATCAAAGAGTTAGAAGGTCACCCTGAAAAGCCAATCAGAAAAAACTAAATGAAAACTCCAGCCAAGCTGAACTTTCAGTGAGTGACCTCCCAAACCTGCTATGACAGAGACACATGGGATATATGCAAATGCCCCTTATGAACATCAGGTGTTTCAGCTATATGGCGATTCTGATTGCCCATGACTTTTACATTTGAAGTCATTTTAATGGACAATTTCAAGCCAATAAAGCCAAACCCCACTAGCTATGGATATGCATATTTCGGCCTTGTTATGACCTCATCAGCATAGCATAAGCAGAGTGTTTGACTAAGCATAAGAAACACAGGGTTGTTATGCCCGGCTGATGTCATAACAAGGCCGAAATATGCATATCCATAGCTAGTGGGATTTGGCTTTATTGGCCTAAAATTGTCCATTAAAACTACTTCAAATTTAAAACTCATGGGCTCATTGGTTTTTTAGATTGACCTTCTAACTCTTTGTTAGGTTTAAAAGAGGCCTCCTACGGCCATTTAGCCTAGTAATCAACTATGAGCCTATTATAAAATGGGATTAGTCAGAGTAAGGTATGCTGTGTTGGACCACAGTAGGAAATGAACACACGTGGTCCAATAAACACGTGAAATAGTGACTTGCAAGTTGTATGCTTGTATTAATATCTGTTGTATAATGCAGTGCTTTTACAGAGTATTGGTAAGCATATAACAGTGTTTACTGAATGCACCGTGTTAATTGTGATTGATTTTTATGCTGATGCAGTTGAAAATATTAAAAGAACTGCTGTTTAACACACACACACACACACACACACACACACACACACACACACACACACACACACACACACACACACACTCTCTCTCACATTCCTGTACATTTGACTACCACAATCTGTAAAATTCTCACTAGTAACATGGAAAGTTCGAAAACATTTTTAAAATTAGTACAAACATAGCTGTTTTCTTTTACATGGCAGGAAAGTTTAAGTGGGAGGATAACAGTATTCAAAAATGTAAGGAAATTTAAGCAAAATGTCAGTTAAAGAAGAGACCAGAAGCAGAAGTCCAAAATGAGGAAGCAGTAAGTTAATAAATCCTTTTCAGGTATACCAAGGAGCAAAAACTGGCAATAATGATTTTTTTTTAAATGTAATTTTTCTAAATGCCTGTTTGGCAGGATGTGCATTGCTCACTATATGGTTCGTACTGTGTTTTATGTGGTGTGGCCACATGGCACAGTCCTACTTCTGCTCAACCCGGTCATCCTTGTGTAGCAGCAGTATATACTGCACTGATACTGTGTGTGTATCCCAGTACGGGGACTTCTTTATGGAGTGTGTTGCCTTAATGACTGTTTATGAATAGGAAGTTTATCTAGGAACTGATTAGGAAATCTGTATGCATCACCTCAGCCAACAATGAGTATATGAGACCGCATTTCTTTCTTTTTTTTCACCACAGAAAATATTCTTATGCCTTTAAACTGCCTGCCAGCTACCTCAGTCACATCCACCCCATCTGGTTCCCAGTGAACCAGATCCATTCTCAAACCAAAGTGATTTACATCTCGTATGGAAATATTACTACCACTGTAAAACTCTGAATACTGGAGTTTAACAAGTAAAATAAATATGGGCAAAAGATAGCAAAAAGGCAGATACAGTAAAAAACATTTATTCAGGTCGGCTGTACCTTAGCCCTGTTGCTGAATATTCTGTATGATTGAGTACTGAAAAAAAAAAAAGACATCTAAAATGCCTGCTGAAACAAAAGGCATACAGTTTGGTGGCGCTAGATGGAATTCGGCCCAGAGTTACAAAGGATGTAAAGGTAGAACTATATTTTTTAGCAGAACTTGGGATGTTGACTTGGTGCACCCTGTACTGAATGGGGAGGGTAAATGTGATTTCACTGTAGAAAAGAAAAAACAGAGACTAGATACAAAATAATAGTTACTCTAAGGTCAGTGGTAGAAAATATATGGAGTTTTTTCTATAATATCCATGTTCCATCCCTAATGAGAACAGAACCCAGGACTTAATGCAGTAGAGTTTCATTACTGGAAAGTAGAATAACAATAGATTTTACTGGGTAGACAAAATAAGCAGTTATGTAACTGTGGTTGTGGCCTGTCTGGAGTTTAACAGGGCAGGAATTGGCCAGCCTTGGACTGTGTCATAAGATGGTAAAGCTTTTAGAAGAATGGGGGTGTATAATTTTGTTACTTGCTTTCTTATATTCAGAAAATATGTCAAGGAAACCATGAAAGCACTCCATTTTAATCAGATGATTTCATTATTTGTTTTAGATTTAATAACAGAAAAAAAGAATTTTACACTTGGGAACTACTCGCTGACTATTTATGCAGTGTGTTCCAGTCTTAGATGTAGTCCTTTCTTATGTTGTAGGGAGGTGAATATTTTTTTAGATGTAGAAATATCAGGAGTTACATATTCAGTTAGATGTATGGAATGTATAACTTGCTCTTTTTAATAGAATGGAACAGTTCACTGTTCTTGCATTCACTCCTTCCTAATGAGAACTGCATTATCTCAACTTGGAATGGAGTTATTTATATTCTAGCAGCTTTATTTAAAAGACAGAATGTATATATTTGATTTTCAAATCATAAATAACATACACACACAGACATACACACAGTACAGTTTTGCTTGTAAATTTACCGTAATAGAAGATGTTTGCATATATTACTTTTCCAGTAGGCTAAGCTGTATGGGACATATCCTACAAAAGGCTGGACGTTCGGCCAGCTTCCATAGCTTTAGTGCATCTTCCACACATTTTTAGTGCTTGGAGGAGAGGGTGTTTGTACTGCAACAGTGATGCATTCAAACATGTACTATCAAGATATAACAAATGTACAGCCATCAAAATTCTGAGCTTTCCTGCTTCAGAAGACTAGGACCTTGCTATGCAAAGATATGCTTGGACACTATGGAAATATTGAGACCCCCCACCCTGGCATAAGCGAAACAAAAGCCACAAGTGGGAAAGAGGGATGGTGTTTGTATTGCAACAGTGATCATTCAAACATGTACTTTTTCTGATAACTTTACATACACACCTCTGCTAAGTTCATCATTAGATCACTGTTGCAGTAGTGTAAGCTGTATGGGACAAATATCAAGGCTTAGATAGAAAGGGAGGTGGCAGGAAACAGATTAGAGCCTAATAGCCCTTGGAGAATGAATGGTTCTAGCAAACCCCGTTCTTACCTAGAATGAGAGTCAGATTTTTGTAATGCTTAGTAGATGTAAGGAGAGAGGACCAAGTTGCTCCCTCTGGAATATTTGTAGAGTTTACCCCTTTTCAAAAAGCCATTGAAATTACCGTCACCCTACTGAAGTGGACTATGAGTGGAAGAGCCTTTTTATAGTAAGGATTACAAAACTGAATTGAATGAGACAACTATTTGAAAGTTGTCTGCTTTGATACAGATTGTCCTTTTTTTCTTTCCTTCATAGGAAATGAGCAATTGATTGGAATTCCTGAAGCTTTTAGTTTTGCCATTGTACTACCCAAGTTGTCTGTGAACCTTCAAAGTGTATAAAATCCTTTCTCTCTTATTTTGTAGTTCTGGAAAAAAGACTTTGAGATGGATTGCTTGGTTCAAACTAAATTCTGAAACCTCTTTGAGCATGAATGAAAGATTGGTTCTCACAGTGGCCCTGTCCTAATGAAAGATGACATTAGGGTTGAGTTTCCAGAAGTGCCTGTAACTCTTGATAACTCTTCTGGCAGAAGTCAGAGCCATGAGTAACACTGTTTTCAATGTAATGAACTTTAAATCCACCTCAGGAGCTGGTTCAAAAGGAAGAAGTGTCCGTTCCTTCAGAACAAAATTAAGATCCCATGCAGCTGCCATCTGTTTTCTAGGTGTACAGAAATGCAGTACTTCTTTCAGAAATTGTTTTACTTGAGATAAGGTAGAAAGGGAGACCAATTACAGACAAGCAGCAATGGAGAAAGATTAATCTTAATAGAAGAGTAACAAAGGCCAGAGGATAATAACTCAAACAAATATTGAAGAACTAAGGAAGTCTGAGCTTCACAAAAACTTGGTTTCTCTGTTAGGTACCAAATAGAAAACATTTTCCACTTAGCCATAAACGATTTTCTAGTGGCAGGCTTTTAAGCCTCCTTTAATACCTGCTGCACATCTCCAGAAAAAAAGGTGCCTAAGAAGTATTGAAACTGTATCATCCAGGCAGTCCCTTGAAGGTTTGATTGGATCAGAGACTCCCTGCCATATATGAGTATATCCGTCCTATAAACTTGTAGTAGTTGTCATTGGCTGTCATTGCCCTTGGCTATTTTTCAGAAAAGACTGAACCACAGTTACCTTGTCCAAAAGGGAATGAATTACCAAAATTATTCTTTGACAGTCTTTCTGGATCTTTAGAATGACTGGTTATAGTAAGAATGGCTGGAAAAGCATACAGGAATCTTCACATCCAAGGTAATGAAAATGCTTCTGTCCTCCAGTCCTTTGTTGCAAGGGGTCCTGGAAACTAATTTCTTTAGCTGTCTGTTGTAGTTAGAAACAAACAGATCTACCTGATGAATTCCCTACAATTGTATCAAGTGATGGGAGACCCTGTGGTATAATTTTCTTTCATGGGGTGCTGTCCTCGTCCTCTTCAACTTGTCTGCTACAACATTCATCTCTGATGGGATATAGTTAGCCTCTAGGGATAAATTGAGCTGAGTTGCCAACTCCAAAGCTGTCCTTGCCAGTCTGCACAAGGACTAGAACCTTCTTCCCCCTTGTTTGTAAAAATACCACATCACTGTGGTGCTGTTTATGATTACTAGAGGTACTAGGGTTCAGAGATGACTTAAGGATTTTAGAGCTTTTTAATGTCATCATCCCTTTGAGACTTGTGTTTTTTTTTTTTGTTTTTTTTTTTGTGCTGGTTCCAAAGACCCCTGGACTCACACCCCTGTGGAGAGTACTGCCTATGCAAAGTCTGATGCATCTGTGGCTACGGAGTGAGTAAGAGTTGGAGGTGTCAAGGGAGGCCATGATTTTAAGAATATTTGATCAGCTACCAGTACACCTCTCTCTTGACAAAAGTTCAGGTCTTGTATTTGAGAGGAGAGGAGAGCAGATGCTGGTGCTGAGTTCACATGGAATTGAAAAAACACTTAATTGTTCTCATGTAGAATCTAGTTAGTGGAATTATGAGAATAGTAGAGGTCATGAAATCTAGAATCCTGAGATTGTCCTTGACTGCTGAAAGAAATTAGTTGGAGAAAATGAGGAACTGTTCTTTTTAGGGTCCCAGTGTTTCTTAAGAAATGCCATTATAGTGGAAGTGTCCAGGAGATGGCCGTATGAACCCCATCTTTTCGTATGATGATGAGAAAAGATTTTTCTATGTTAATTTGAAATCCTAGCTTAAAAAGTATTTTTAAATAGAGAAGAAATTCTTGACTGCCTGAAAAAGAGTCTGCAAAAATAAGATGGTCATCTAAGTATGGAAAAAATCTAAATTCCTTGCAGTCTGCAGTGGGTTATTACAGGAGGTAGACACTCTGTCAGCACTCTTGGAGTTGTAGATAACCCAAATTGTAAAACAGAAAAATGAAAATGTGAACGAGACAAAATATCTGAAAATCATCTGAAATTTTTGATAGTGGGAATATAATGGTAGACATCTTTTAGGTTTAGCATTATTAAGAAACTGTGAGGAGGAATTAGTGGTAATAAAAACTGCAGTGGGAGCATTTTGAACTTTTTGATTTGCATGTGATTGTTTAGAAAGGAGAGCTTGAAGAAAGGTATCTATGTCCCTTCTTTCCTTGGCACGAGAAAAATCCTTGAATAAAACCCCTTTTCTGTTTGTCCCAAAGGAACGTGTTCTATGACTCCATGGAACAGCATTTGATCTAAGATAGGAAGGGACAGTAAGGTTTGATTGGATAGCTGTGGGGTAATCACCTGGAATGAAGGAAGGGTGCCCCACTGCCAGCTGAAACCTTTTTGAATGATTATCAGAACCCAGGATCTGATATGGTTCTAATAAGGAAAGGAAAATCTCAAAATTTGGAAAAGCTTTATTGGATTGCCTGCATGAAGGTGGGGGAATAGAATGATTTGGTGGATAGGCGGTTGCCCTGTTTGGATTATTGTTAGTCTTGGGGTGATCGTATCTTCTTTTTTCAACCCCCATACCACTGTTTCCTAAACATTTGTTTGCCATTTTTTTCTGAGACTTCTTGGATCTTTTACTATAAAATAATCTTGTAGTAGTTTTTTTTTTGTATATTGGAATGCAGAATTGAAATATTTTAGATACTCCTTGAATATGTTTTCACCTTTCAAGAAATCTTTTTATTACCTCAGCAGATGGGGAACCAAATAGCACTTCCTTATACATTGGAGCATACACCAGCTCAGCCTTTACATCTTCTGGTAGGTTTTGACTGTGCAGCCAAACAAACCTTCTTATTACTGACCCAATGACAACAGCCTTGACACTGCATCAGCAGTTTCATAAGAGCATTTAAATGATTGCTTGGTTACTTGTGACACAGAAAAAAGCAGGGTAATTAAAGATGCCTGGGGATCAGACTGAGGATGGTCAGCTAGTAAGGTTATCATCTTATCAAATGAAACCAACAAAAACTTAGACATGTGAGCCTGAGAATTCACTGCCCTAAATGCTAGAGGTGAAGAAGTATAAACCTTCTCAAACCTATCAGAGGCACCGCCATCCATATCAGATGAAATAGGATTAGCTGCCATATGTTTTGAAAAAGAAGGTTTTGATAAGAGAGACCACTGCAGGATCTGATCTGGGGTCCCTAAACAGCAGTTTGTGAGTTTGAGGAACATTATATACTTCATCAGATTTTTGGAGCTGGTAGCTGACTGTCAAGTAAACTATAAGTTGCAAGGAAAGTATATTCTAAAGAGGAACACTTCACGACCCAAGGACGAAACGCCAACAAGAGCAGATAGTAAATCCTTTATTGGAAAGCCACCACACTTAAAAACAAGCGCTTTCACTCGGTACAATACCAAGCTTTTTTAAGTTCTAAAGAGGGGAGAGAGAGAGACACAGGTTGAGGGGTATCCTCCTGTAATAAATCATAATACCTTTTCTGGGTTTCTGTTACTTTTTTTTTGTTCTCATTTAAAGAGGTAATTCCTCCTGCTAATGGTGTCAGAAAATAACAACTCTTCAGCAGGAGATTCTGAAGAAATGCCCTTTTCCATTTCAGACTCCCAATTATTTATTTACTTGTATACTTGTCTGTCTTTGTTGACCGGGAAAAGTTTGACTGGGTAAAACCCATTTTCAGCAGAGGCCTGGGGAGAAAGGCTGCATATTTTCTGGAGTAGAACCCAACAGGCGTAGTCCATTCCTATTTCCTGTACATCAAACTCATATTCTGATCCATACTGTAATGACTGAAAGGCTTTAAACAAGTCCTTGGCAAATACTAGCCAATCATCTTCAGCTTCATTGGCTAAAGGCAATACTGGAACAGATGTGTGTTTGAATTTGTGCTTCCTTTTCCTTGGAGAGTGTATTGAAAAGGAGCAATCCGATATGTGGTCACCTCCCATCCCGTTCGGGAATCAAACTCATCAGCAGGGCCATGAATGGAAACAATGTCCATTCTGTCCTATGATGCCAGTAGAAGTGATTTCCCCCCCTGCCAAAATCAGAATGAAGAGTGGCCTTGGAGGATGGCTGACCTCTCATCCCTTTGCAGCATCCTGAGGAGCAATGCCAGAAGAATCGAAAGAAACTTAAGGATGATGTGAGGGCTCCAACATGCCCACAGAGGAGTCACTAACTGAAGACCAAAGCAATGAGGAAGCCAGAGTAGAAAGCAAAGCCTCCCTCATGATGCTACATTTCTTGGGCACTGGAGGGGAACTACAGAGGAGCTGGAACCCTTGTCCATGATAACAGCTTTCAATTTTTAGTTCTATAATTGAAGTAAGAGGGAACTATGCTTGCTTTTAAGGGTCTTTAGAGTAAAAGAACAAATGAAACAAGACTGAGTATTGTATTCTTTCCCTAGAAAAAAGACAAGATGTGTGGTGATCTCTTTGTGATATTTGTTATCCACACAAACGCTTCCTCTTTTTCTTAGACATAAATTTTGACAAAAAGGTAAACTTTTTCCACAAAAAATGGAAGGTAGTTCCCAGTAGGTTACTTATCTGCCCACTCTGCAATAACTACCCAACCACCGAACTTACGAAGTTGGCACTGTAAGTGAAACATGCTAATTGCTTCACCAAGATAGCTCTGGCCCATACGTCCCCCTTTTATACTTGCTCATCCTCAGTCTCTAACAGTCATACAGGTGTGTGAAAGGTGCCCTAAAGTTTTAGAATCTGGCTGGACTTCCAGTCCTTGGTGGGATATATATCCCATATAGCTTAGGCTACTGCAACATTGGTTTAATAAAGCAATAACTGACGACATGGTGTGGTATATTGAAGATTTACCCACAGTCGGTGTGGTTTAATCATGAGGGCAAAGCCCGACTGATTAAATAAAGCCAACCATGGGTAAATTTTAGTATACCACAACCACGGAATCAGTTATTGCTATTATACAATGACATTATTTACGAAAAAAAATACTTACTTTTTTTAAATAATGTCTTTGTATAACGGCGCATTACTGTTCTTCCACTGGTTGTGGTACACTGCTTCCCTGTTTTGATGCACTGAGCATGTGTATGGGACTTGCGTCCCACGCATACCCAGTACATCAATGCTTACAAACGGAAGCAATGTAGAAAAGGAAGTCTCCGTTGCTCCG
Source organism: Protopterus annectens (assembly GCF_019279795.1). Lineage (NCBI taxonomy): Eukaryota > Metazoa > Chordata > Ceratodontiformes > Protopteridae > Protopterus > Protopterus annectens. The sequence goes on from NC_056739.1 coordinate 302,614,711, forward strand.
TTTTTTTTCTTTTTTTTTTTTTTTTATTTGTTTAAAAAAATATATATTTTGAGGACTTTATACCAACAGAGAAAAGTCTGGGTGACCAGACCTTTTTTCTGTTGGCATATTATGGGATTTACAATGGGCACTCTGGCCAATCAGCATGCATGTTTTGGAATATTAATGGGGGGGGGTCATTGTGTAATGATTACGATTTTATTCCAATATTCCTCAAGCCACAGGAATTCAATCAGTAGCACATTATTTGGAAAAAGGACCCTTTTCATTATTTATACAATCCGTATTGCATTTTTCATTCACAAGTTATTTAAGTTTGCAAAGAAATATTTCAGTCAGTTAAGGGGGAATGGCAATAGGATCACCATTCACACCCACAGATGCAAATTTGTCTAATCATGAACTTTTCAGTTTGTTGGTATTCTCGTGTGTCTTATATATAGATTTATTATGTTTTATGTAAGGCAAACATTACAGAGGCAAATTAAATTTGTTAATTTAAGAAGCCATGATTAGAAGCTAGAGTTCATAAGAAGAAAAAAGTAACAGGATTTGTTTTCTTTATTTGGGGGGTATCACTCTCAAAGATAGGGCGTAGAATATTGGTTGCTTTGTACAGAAAAAAGACAGCAGCAAATACTTCTTTTGCACATTGTCAGTGAACATCCTCCACATTTAATTTCTTCACTTCCACAGGAAGCATTCATTTCATCAAAGAGAAACGCAACCATGTTACAGGATTACGAAAAAGTATAGTACACAAGAAAGGATATCAAAAAAGAAGAATTTTTGAAAGCCAAGAGCAAGGTGGATAAGACATTTAATGGAGTTAAAAAATGTTTAAAGAATTTAGAGTGTAAAATTAGTTCCAGAAGTCAGGTTGAAAACGAAGAAGATAAAATATTTTGTGCATCAAAATATACTACGTTTTCAGAGATTTTTGTAGAATAATAAGTACTTGGAGAATTTTGAGAACTGCTAAAAGACTATGAAAGATTTTTCTTAAATGTCCATCTTTTTTTTTTTTTTTATAAAAGGACTTTAAACCTTGTGGAGCTGTTTATTTTAAAGTGCCCAGACCAAACACTACAGGGTGGAATGTATAAATGTGGAGTTTGTAGCATGTATAAAAGTGCGTTTGACACCAACGGCATGATAGATGATTAATGGTAAGTGTTTAACACCAGGAGAACACATTATAATTGTGGAAAGAGTTCTGCTGTTTATGGAATAAACTGCGATGCTCACCTCCATGCGGTACGCAGGGCTTGTTAAATATAAAGTTAAATTTAGAGCATTTACATGAAAATGATGTTAGGAATAAAAACATAGTTAGTTGCTCCATAAAAGCACAAGTTTAGAAAGTCATGAAGGAAGTTTTTGTGCATTTAGATTTTTGCTGTTGGGTAACCTTGTTCAAGGGAGATGATAATGTTTTTGAAATATGCAGAAGGGAAACAATATTCATTCTTTGGTATAATATTTACTTCCTAAGGGGATGAATGTGGATATGCATTGGGAATGGTTAGTATATTATATATTTTTATTGCTATTTTTCTTACTTTATTATCTTTCAATAAATATGTTTGCCGTTTAGATGGACTCTCTGTTTAAAGGTGCAAGGATATGTTAGTTGTGTAGTTGAAACTATTGTTTTATGTGTAAAAGGGATGCTTGAATTGTTGGATAGCTTTTTGTTCCCCTAAAAGGTAGGAGTACCAAAGTGGTATGGCAATAAAGTGTTGTGATTCAAAAGTAAGAGCTGTGTGTTGTTCATTTTATATAAACTGGTTTTCAGATCATATTAACCACCTAGGAGCACTGAGCATAGACTGCTTCAACTCTTTCCTTTCTCTTTGTGGCTGTTTAGATTTAAGGAAGTCACTAATTCTCAGTGAAGGCTGAATCGTGATTCTTGTGTTTTTCTCTTCATTCTGGATTCTAAACATAAAAAACACATTTCAAACCCGAAGCAGCAAGGCAATTTCTAAAAGGACTGCAGAAATGAAAATATAAGTTGCTTTCTCAGAAACCATATGCTGTAGTATGTCTAATATGCCCATGTGTCATTTGTAGCCATGGGGTATCTTTAATGAATTTGTGGTAGCTAGGCAACAGCCTTCTGTAGAAGCTGGAAGAAACAGCCTCGTTATCTGTAGTTAGAATTATTCTGTCATCACATATATGTTTAAGATATTTTCTTCATTTCATCACTGTGTAATTCATTAATTGGCTTGTATACTTAATTGGTCTGTATGCTTTTACCTTTTTTTTCTTAAACTGTCTTCATCTATTTATTATTTACAGAAGCATGTGGCTGATATGTTTGTTTGTTATAGAGGAAGACCTTAAAGCATAAGTGTGACTGGTGGCATCCACTGTTTATTTGATAAGACTTTTTGGCTATAAGCTATTATAGTATAATAAAGTCATAGGGTTGCTACTAGGCAATAGTCAAACCTTTTAATGACTAGCCACTGTAGTCCCATAGCCACACCCAGCTAGTTACTTCCCCTTTCCATGAGAAATGAGAAACTAGTCCTGGGATAAATTTGCAGTTTTTATTACATTTGTCCAAGTTAGATTTGATTATTAGGAGGGATGTACTTTGTTTTGCAGAAAGCTGAAGTTTGTTCCAGAAGATTCTTTGGGGGAGAGAGATGTCATGTCATTAAGTTCTTTACATGTTGCAGTACCATATGTAGGTCTCTTGATCTTTTATTTACGTTGCTACCAGTTTTGTTGATCTGTAGTAAAGCAAATATAATTTGGATTGTTTACACCCCAATAGGCAAGGCATGGATCATAGTCAGTAGGAGATAGAAAAAAAGAGACCATGCTTTTAGATGTACTGGGTACCATAGGAAGTACATACCCAATAGTAATTTGTTTGTTTTGTGAGGAACGTCTGTTTGTTTTCAAGTTGAAGTAGGTGTTCAGACAGGTACCTACTGAACAGTGCATTGCACTCTAGTCAGTCTAGTGTGAGCCTGATGTGGAATGGTTAGAGGTGACTGATGGCATTTTTTCACCTGAGAAGATGCCCTTAGTATCAGTTGGATGAGATCAAAGGCTTTCCTAGTACTGTAATTTAATAAGTTCATGGGATTACGTCTAGGCAATAAACTAGTTCATCACTTTACAAATGCTTCTTTTGAAGTTATTAAGCCAATATTTGCAAGAATCCATGGTAGATGAGCCTTCCTTGTGGGAATAACTGCAGCAGCTATGATTCAGGCTTCTGTTATGTATCCAGTGGAAAGGCAGTGGTTGAATATTTTGAGCATGGGCAGCTCAGTGGTGCAGCAGTTAGCATTGTTGCCTCACAGCATGATCCTTTTGAAGCTGATTATAACATGCTGAGTTTTCCATTTGTTCTTTAGGGCTATGAGCTTTTGCCTTTTATTGTAGCGTAGGTTTATAGTAGATTTCCAACAGAGGTGTTGTTTCTAAAGTATGCACTGAACTTGTGATTAATAAGAATGTGGACCTCTATGCAACAGTTTTGATAGAAGTATAAACTTTGGGAATGCACAGTAGTTTTTTATAGGGTCATTGAGGGGTGCGGGATTGAACCATATGAATTCATCATAAAGAAAAAGGAAATTGCCCTTGGAAAAATCTCAAAAGATGGTTAGGTTGGTTATTGACCTGCATTATGACTGTATGGTGAGTGAAACTGAATGGGCATCTGATTTTGGTCATTGAGGGTATAACAGTCGAAGGGCAGACAGGAGCCGTCTTAGTGAGGAAACTATCAAGTGTGTTGGTACCTGTAGTGGGAAAGACTACTGTTTGCAACTGTACGTTCAAGGAAGCCCTGTGCATATTTATTTGTAGAGGTGTAGGTGTGCCAGTTTATACAGGGGTCCTTAAAGTCTATGGGAGCGATAGTGTTTGTGTTAGTGGAGAGGACTCAAATCTATTAAAATATGATTGTTGATTTCCAGGTGTCATAGACATGGTTCTTTTTTGTCCAAAATTTGTTAGGAGGCTTGTTTACTTGATATTTGGATACAAAGGAGTTTGAGTTCATTGTCCTGGTTGATCAGTCCAGAAGTAATGGAGTTTCAGATAAACAAACCAAGCACAAACTTCATAGTATGGAGAGTGTGAAGCTCACTCCTTGAAATATGCTATGCACCTAGTTCACTAAAAAAAATTTGAACTTTAAAATGCATACTACAAAATAATAAAATAGTAGGTAGTCCACAGTTGAGTTAAAAATGGAATATCCTTTATTGAAACACAAACAAGCGATCCTAGTTCAGTATAATGAAAAGCATTAAAGACATTCATTAATTTATATATATGGCTGTTCTTATATATTTTAATTTGTCTCTAGCTTTTAAGTTTCAGTTCTAAGGTAGCACAGTCTCAGTTGACTCTATGGTGTTAAGTGGGAAAGGGGACTTTGTTAAAAGAATGAGTTTAATGCTTTTATTGCTCTTACAGAACAATCCTCTCTAACTACTCCCTTGCTCCAAATAACCTGATTTATGTATAAATTATTGAATGTGTCTAATGCTTTTCATTACACTCAACTAGGATCACTTGTTTGTATATTTCAATAAAGGATATTCGATTTTTAACTCAAATGTGGGCTACCTACTATTTATTATTTTGTAGTGTGCATTTTAAAGTTCAAATTTTATTAGTGAACTACAGTGGATATAAAAAGTCTACACACCCCTGTTAAAATGCCACATTTTTGTGATATAAAAAATGAGACCACAATAAAACATTTCAAAACTTTTCCCACCTTTAAAGTATACAATTCAATTGAAAAACAAACAAATCTGTTAGGGGAAAAAATATAAAAAATAAAAAAGTACAATAAGCTGGTTGCATAAGTGTGCACACCCTTAAACTAATACTTTGTTGAAGCACCTTTCGATTTAACTACAACATTCAGTCTTCTTGGGTACACACCTGTCATCAATTAGAGACACTGATTAACCCCAAATAAAGTTCAGCTGTGCTAGTAGGATTTTCCTGACATTTACTCAGTTGCCTGCTACAGCAAAAGCCATGGTTCGCAGAGAGCTTACAAAGCATCAAAGGGATGTCATTGTTGAAAGGTATCAGTCAGGAGAAGGGTACAAAAACATTTCCACAGCATTGGATATAACATGGAACACAGTGAAGACAGTCATCAAAAAGTGGAGAAAATATGGGACAACAGTGACGCTGCAAAGAACTGGATGTCCCTCCAAAATTGATGAAAAGACAAGACGAAAACTGGTCAGGGAGGCTGCGAAGAGACCAACAGCAACACTGAAGGAGCTGCAGGAATTTCTGGCAAGTACTGGTTGTGTACTATATATGACAACAATCTCCCCTATTCTCCATATGTCTGGACTATGGGCTAGGGTTGCAAGACTGAAGCCTTTTCTTACACAGAAAAACATCCAGGCCCAGCTAAAATTTGCAAAACAATACATCGTCTCCCAAAAACATGTGGGAAAATGTGTTATGGTCTGATGAGACAAGGTTGAACTTTTTGGCCATAATTCCCAAAGGTATTACCAAAAGAACACCATCCCCACAGTGAAGCATGGTGGTGGCAGTATCATACTTTGGGGTTGCTTTGCTTCAGCTGGAACTGGGGCTTTTGTCAAGGTGGAGGGAATTGTGAACAGTTCCAAATACCAGTCACTTTTGGCCCAAAATCTTCAGGCGTCTGCTAGAAAGCTGAAGATGAAGAGGAATTTCACCTTTCAACATGACAGTGACCCCAGGCATAATACAAATCAACAAAAGAATGGCTTCACCAGACAAAAATTAAAGTTTTGGAATGGTGCAATGAGAGCCCTGACCTAAATCTAATAGAAAGTCTGTGGGGTGACCTGAAGAAGTTTCTGTGCACAAGAGATGCCCTCGCAATCTTGACAGATTTGGAGCACTTTTTTGCAAGGAAGAGGGGGCAAATATTGCTAAGTCAAGATGTGCCATGCTGATAGACTCCTACCCAAGAAAACTGAATGCTATAATTAAATCAAAAGGTGCTTCCACAAAGTTTTAGTTTAAGGGTGTGCACACTTATGCAACCAGCTTATTGTACGTTTTTTATTTTTTTATATTTTTCCCTTAACAGATTTGTTTATTTTTCAATCGAATTGTACAGGTTATAGGTCACATTAAAGGTGGGAAAAGTTTTAAAATGATTTATTGTGGTCTCATTTTTTATATCACAAAAACCTGGCATTTTAACAGGGGTGTGTACATTTTTTATATATACTATAGGTGCATAACATATTTCAAGGAGTGACATTACCCCCTCCACACTGCAAAGTTTCTGCTTGGTTTGTTTTTGACCCAGTATAGGTTGCATACTGGGTTTTCTGAGACTTTGAGGGATACCATGAATTTTTCCTTTTGGAGTTTCAGATAAAGATGCAGCAACACCAGTGCTGATATTATATGTACCTACAAGCCTAAATGAGTGATAGGTGGAAAAGTGGGGTGGGAAGGGAGTATTGTCACTGCACTGGAAAGAGATTCTAGTGACAGTACAGATATCCAAGTTTTTCAGAGAAGGCCACGAGGGAAGAAATTTTCTTATGCAGATTCCTTGCCTTGAGCAGTGCTACACTGATATTTGCCTGATCCAAATGTTTATTTACAAGGGTCTTACCGAGTATGCAAAGTTTCTAGGGAGACTGGTAGTCTATCCCTGGGGAAACTGGTGGGACTGTCTGCCATCTCTATTTCTTTGTCCAGGATGATGCAAATTGAGCCTTCTTAGAATGATGCCTGTAACTAAGCCAGTTGTAAAAGTCAATTATCCTTAACTTACATTATGGCATCATTCTTAGTGATGGTAGGATACTGATCAAGATTAGATTCCTTCCAGGCTTTGAGATGAACTCCTGAGAGTTGCCTCCTATCCCTGTTCAAATAGTCTATTAGGGTGCTTCACAAATCGCTCACACCCACATTAACAATGACCATGGTATGTTCACACTTGGAGTTAATGGACTTTAGTACCCTTATGATAAGGTGGATTCTAGCACTTGGTTGGAGGAGCAATTATCGTGTGTTTTTTCAGCCTTGTTGAGTGTGTGAGGGGTGAAGTTGTGTGCCAAATTATGGAATCGCCTATACCAACTACATTACCATGATGAGTGAGCTGCTCTTCTGGCCTTTAGGGCTTGGCCAAAGCACACTGGTGATTCTGGTCTGTTGTGGTTCATAGGCTGGTACTAGGCTATCAGCCCTAGAGCCTGTACAAGCCTAGCCATAACAATTCCCTGACTATTTCTTCCCACACTATTTACTTCTCTGGACCCCTGTCTAGCAGGGTGACTGATGTGATACCCGGGGTGAATTTCCTTTCTCCCATCCAATCATCAAGGTTCCTTTTGAAGAGGGCCAAAGAGGCACTCTGCTTGACATGTATGGCAGTCTATTCCAGAGTCTGGGGAGTCTCTGGGTCAGGAACCTATCCCTCCAGCATGTTTTATTTATTGTGATGACAAGGTTTAGATCCCTGGAGTGTGTGGCTCTGAGGGATTGGGATTTAAGTGTATCAAGTCCAACAGCTCTGGGTTTGACATGGCCTTGTATGTTAAGCAGAGATCGCCTCCGAGTAGATGATATGCGACAGAGTACAGCTGGAGTTTTTTAAGGTGGTCAGTGTAGGCCATCTGCTTTAGGCCTGTGATTCTTTTAGTGAGGTATTTCTGCGGCCTTTCCAGTTGTTGCAGATGTCTTGAGAGGTACATACCAAACGGGGTGTTGTATTCTACAATGGGTCTAATGAGGGATGAGTACAGTGGGACAATGACCTCCTTTTTTCTGGATGAAAAGCTCTTAGTGATGATGTGTGCTACATAGAAGGATTTCCTGACTGTTGTCGCAATGTGGTTATCGAAGGTGAGACCACTGTCCACCTGTGTCCCCAAGTCTCTTATCACACTTTCAGTGTTTAGTGTACTGCCACCTATGTAGTAATTCACGGCTACATATTTTTTCCCAAAGGGGATAACTATACATTTCTTGGCATTGTGCTTGAGCCTGTGGCTCTGGCACCAAGCATCTGTTTCTGTAAGGCCCTTTTGTAGAGTATCCACATAATTTGGGGATTAAGTAATGGCTCCCAGTTTGCAGTCATCTGCAAACTTTGTTAGCCAGAGTCCCTTAGTGTTGGCCTGTACTTCAGAGAAGTAGATGCCAAACAAGAGCAGTCCCAGGACTGAACCATAAGGTACTCCACTTGTCACTTGTCTGGAGCTGGATTTGGAGTCGGCTACTTTTACAGTGTGGGTTCTGTCGGTAAGCCAGTTGGCAACCCATCGAGTGATGCAGGGATTAATGCCCAGCTTAGTAAGTCTATCTATGATTCCAGAGTGGGGGATGGTGTCAAAGGCCTTGGTGAGGTCCAGATAGGCTGTGTGGACCATCTTACGGCTCTGGAGACTGATTCAAAGAAGTCAATCAGGTTCAGGAGACAAGATTGGCCCTTCACAAACCCAAATTGGGTGGGGTCCAGTGTTTGAAGGTTGCCAATGTCTTTGTTTATAAGTTCCATGATAATACATTCCATGGCCTTGCAGATCAGGCTTGTCAGACTGATGGGGCGGTAGTTCCCAGGATTCAAGGTGGATCCCCCCTTGTGGAGTGGGATAACTGTAGCTGTGCGCCACTCAGTGGGCACGAAGCCTGAGGTGAGGCTATGATTAAACATGACACTTAGGTGAGGTGTCAGTTCATTTTGCAGTTCATGTAGTAATGAAACATCAAGGAAAATGCATGAGTGAGACACTGGAACAGACTGAATACACTTTTTTGTTACATATTTTAAGGATGACAGAATGACTGTGGCACCACAGTAAAGAGGAGAAACCGAGAAAAGATTTTGTGAGAAAAAATTCCTTTTTGTCAGTTTGTTGCCCAGCTTTATGCAAACACCAGAGATCAAGCATTGCATTCCCGGAGAAGATCACTCACTTTAAAAATAAACTAACGACATATACATAATCCTTTTCAGTTGTTTGTCAAGACTAATCCCAACATATGGTTTCTGGCACCAAGCTGAAAGGAATTCCTGCATATTTTACTCATTTTGTTTCTTTCCTTATCCCTTTCTGACTAAGTCAAACCCTGATAAGCTCTGGCTGTAGGCAGTACCTTATTCATGTTAAAGAATGCTGGTTAACAGCCACAATTACATGTTTTGCCAGACCATTTACACATCATGGCAAGCCAATGCAGTCAGCCCACTTGTTACTTAGAAAGCAATATGCCTTAATTCTGAAAAAACCCTCTATAACTGCAGTTTCTATGAATTAAATGTGAACCACCAAATCATCACTCATTCCTCAATGATTTCTTGTCTCACCAGTCCAAGTTTTTCAGATCTTTTCACCGTGGTTTGCACACAGTGGAGCAAGGCTGATGAGTCAAGATGCTGTTTGTGGTTTGGAATGAGTGCTTGTGCACATCCCACATTTGGCAGTAAGTGTACACATGTTCAGTGCCACACCTAGGAGGTCTCTGTGGTTTTTGGAAAGGATGTCTGAAGCACATCACCATAGGGGTGGTTTATGCTTTTCTTGAAGTCTGTAATTCTGGTGATAGTATGAGTACTGATAAACAGTGTATGTGAGAGGTTTGCAATTTTGCATCCAGCTGCAGTAACTGTTTGAACCTCTCACAAGTAGACTCAGTAAGCACAGAGCAGTCTATGCACTGTCTCTGGAGCTTAGTGTGAGAAGTTTGGCAACAGACAGGTAAGACAAACTTGAGGACAAATGAGCCATCTAGAAATACACTATGCTATGTAATGGAATTTGACAACCCTTGATCTATCTAGAAAGGAGGAGAAGAAGCACAGAGTAGTATAATATAGTGCAGTGCAGTCGCTGGATGATAATGAGACAGTGGAAACAGTGCAGTTCTGTACAGTGTAGCACAATACAGTGCAATAGGTTACTGCACAATAAAGTACAGTGCTGCAAAGCAGCTCAGTACAGTGTTGTGCAGTATTATTAAAGGATCTGTTCAACAGCAGCCACGGATGCTGCAGTACAGTAACCCATGAGATATTCAGTAAAAAGATAGTGTAAGAGTGCCAAAGCAGCAGGCAGGAATGTTACTGTGTGGTTATCAGGCAGTACCAATTTATTTAATTGTATTTAATGTACTACTATGCAGCAGGTATGGACATGACAGCACCAATATTCTAGTAGCCATCAATAAACCTGTCTCCAGGACATCACATGATGGTTAATAAATTAAGTGTTTGAAGATTCTGCTTGGCAAATAATACAATAGAAAAATGTTACAAGAGACATTAGTTAGAATAGGCATGAGTGCCATAGTGTAGTACTCAACGTGTCAAAAGCAGGCTTGGATGTCACAGTAAAATACTGAGCAGAAGTTAAGAAGTAATGCTGCAAGATGTGCTGTAGTATGACATCAAAATGCAGTATAGCAGGACAGTTACCAGCCAACTTCATTTGAGAATTACATACTAAGGATCAAGGTGTGCTGTAGTATGACATCAAAATGCAGTATAGCAGGACAGTTACCAGCCAACTTCATTTGAGAATTACATACTAACAATGCTAAATCTAATATCACTGCTGCGAGTTGCATACTAACAATGCTAAATCTAATATCACTGCTGCGAATTACATACTAACAATGCTAAATCTAATATCACTCCTGAGAATTACATACTAACAATGCTAAATCTAATATCACTGCTGAGAATTACATACTAACAATGCTAAATCTAATATCACTGCTGAGAATTACATACTAACAATGCTAAATCTAATATCACTGCTGCGAATTACATACTAACAATGCTAAATCTAATATCACTGCTGAGAATTACATACTAACAATGCTAAATCTAATATTACTGCTGCCTTCCCCCTCACAGTTCCAAGCAAAACCAGGTGCAGGGAAGCACTATTGTTTACTCTGTTATGTATTCTAAAAGCTCACTGTGCCCAGCAGAGCACTTCCCAGATGTCCTGGGACTATTATCAAAATCAGATCTGGTAGTAAAATTGAAGGTAAATCAGTGATGATGCATCCTAGCAAAATAGTGTGTTTGGCTCATTGGAAAAGTGGTCAGTAACTGAGACCTTAATACTACATTGGTCTAGTCGGTGGAAACATTTTTACCATAAATGCAGGAAAGGCCTGCTGGGAGTGGAGAGACATCAGTAGTCCAACTTGTAGGAAATTGCATGCATCTGTCTGTCGGTATCTGAATAAAAATAGTTTGGTTAAGCCTTGGTTATTGTTAGTACAATTAAACGGCACTAGGCTCAGATGGAGGAGTGTGAAATCCTGGAGAGCCGTACTTTCTCTAGCTGTGCATTGTAAAGCTTGTTTGGGTAAGGCAGGGGTTGGGCATAACCTGAGGCAGTAGTGTACATTTTCCACAAGCTCTTAAAGCCAACTTCCCCCTTGCAGACATAACTGGTTTCAGCATTGTGGGATTCAAAGTTTATAACAACTGCCACTCGGAAGCTTCATAACCCTTGTTAATCTGACAATTAATTTCTCTCCTCATAAATACCAAAGATTTTTTATCCTTTTTCTAACTGAAAGGAAGAGTAAAGATCATTAAATACTCCGTAGAATAGAACTATATTAAAGTTTATGTAATAATACAGCTGGAGTGTTTAATATTTTGCTGCATTCCATTGTTTAATAGCATCTTAGTTAAGATCAAAAGTTGTCTGTTAACAGATGACAGAATGGGATAGTAAAGTCTACAGAAAGAGAAAATGGACATTACTGATGACATCTGTGGGGTTTGTTACTCAAACCAGTTCTTTGTGACCTTGTGTAAGGGACACTGCATTTAGGAACTGGGGGGAGGGGGGGTGTCTCATTGCATGACACAAATGTGTACAAGAGAAGTGATGTATAAAATGACACAGAAGTGTGACCTGAAACTTTGGAAGGCTGCAGTAATAACAAAATGCAGAAAGTACACTTGTGTACCTACCATAAATGTAGATGTTCGAATGTATTCACTGTTGCAGTCATTACACTTGGGTTATCCTGCTGGCAGGCTACCCACAGTCGGCCTGAATTCTAAAGTCCTGGTCCGGCGTCGGTTGCTGTCGCCTCTTCCCTGACGTCAGTGCGCCAGGGGTATAGAAGATGAAGCCAACGCCATTTTCTTCAGTTTTTCTTGCCCCAGATGTCAGGTGCCCCCAAAAGGGTAGGCTGTAAATATTATGATCATAAAAAAGCATGCACATAACCTTCATCAACAAGCAAATACACTACATAGGTTGTATAGAATAGAGAGGTACAGATAAGTCCCAGCAAAGAAAAAAGGGGGATGGTGGGAGGGTAACCTGGACTGCAACAGTGAATACACTCGAACATCTACATTTATGGTAGGTACACAACTGTACTATGTTCATCATGTTTCACTGTTGCAGTCATTACACTTGGGTTGAATCTCAAAGCTGAGGTTTGGTGGCTGGGCCTAAATAGAGTTTGGAGTGGCTATGAGACCCTGCAGAACTGCAGTGGCAAAGCCTGCTCTGGATTTAGAGTAGAGAGGTAAATGGTAGTGCTTTGTAAAAGTGTGCACTGAAGTCCAGGTTGCAGCCTCCAAAATGTCCTTGGTTGATACTCCTCTGAGGAAGGCTGCTGAAGTGGTTGCTGCTCTGGTAGAATGTGGCCTAATGCCCTTGGGCACTGATTTGCCATGTTGTGAATAGCAGAAACGAATGCAGTGGCCTTTCCATTTTGAAATAGTCTGCTTTGAAATGGCTTTTCCTTGCGAACCTGCAGCATATGCCACTAACAGTTGCTCAGTCTTTCTGAAGGCTTTAGTTTTGTCCAAGTAAAAGTGTAGCTGTCTGTGTATGTCCAAAGAATGCAGAAGTCTCTCCCCCTTATTCTGTGGGTTTGGATAAAAGGTAGGCAAATGTATGGTTTGGTTAAGAGCCACACTGGACACTACCTTAGGCATAAATGTCGGGTTTGTCCTTAGAGAAACCCTGTCCTGATGGAAAATAATAAAAGGTTCCACAGCCATTAGTGCCTGTAACTCTGAGACTCTTCTTGCTGAAGTTATTGCTAGGAGAAGAGCGGTTTTCCATGTCAAGTATTTTCTCTCTGTTGTATTGGCTGGCTCAAAAGGCGGCAGTGTGAGTTTCTCCAAGACAAAATTGAGGTCCCATGCAGGTATTGGAGCTCTCCTTGGAGGTCTTACATTTTTGGCCCCTCTGAGAAACTGTCTTAGCAGTGGATGAGAAAAAATAGGTGGGTCCGTATTGTAATGAAGCTGAAATGGCACAGGCATGGACCTTAATTGATGAGAAGGATAGGCCTTTGTCCGGCATCTCAGTTAGGTATTGCAAAATCTGAGGTATATTTGGTACAAGCGAGTCAATTCCCTGCGCTTGGTTCCAAGCACAGAATCTCTTCCATTTTTCTGCATAAGATTTTCTGGTGCTGGGCGTCCTGGCCTCTGAAATAACATCCATAACTGCTTTAGAGAGAGGTGTGTTCTGAATGATTACATTATCTGCCATGCAGCCAGATTTAGGGTTCTGAGTTGGCTGTGCAGGATCTGATTGTTCTGTTGAGTCAGCAAATGAGGTATTAGAGGCAATGCCCAGGCTGGGTCTTGAGACAAGCTCTTTAGGATTGGGTACCAGTGCTGGCGTGGCCAGTCTGGGGCAATCAGTATCATTTTTGGCTTCTCTTGTTTGACCTTTAGGAGTACCTTGGAGAGGAGAGGCAGAGGAGGGAAGGCATATACTGTAAGGGCTTTCCAGCTGAATGAAAGGGCGTCCACTTTCCATGCTTGCTTGTGATAAGTCCGAGTGCAGAATCTCTGTAGCTGGCAGTTGTGGGGGGAGGCAAATAGATCTATGTCTGGGCATCCCCATTTCCCTGTTATCATGTTGAAGACTGATCTACTTTCCACTCACGAGGATCCATGAGGTTTCTGCTTAGTTCGTCTGCCAAAGTATTTGTCTTTCCTGGCAGGAATTTTGCTTGCAGATGTACTTCATAAGTCAATGCTGTGTTCCACAAAGTCATGGCTTGTCTGCAGAGGGGGTAGGAATGTGTGCCCCCTTGCTTGTTTATGTACCACATGACTGTAGTATTGTCCGTCTTTATCAGAAGTTGTCCTGGATGTAGTAGGTCCTTGAAGGCTGTCAGGGCATTTTGTACAGCTAGCATCTCTTTTTGATTGATATGAAGATGCATTTGGTTTGTGGACCATGTGCCCTGAATACATTTTCCTGCCATGTGCGCCCCCCAGGCATAATCTGATGCATCTGTTGGTAGTGTCTGCCTGGCAGTGGATAAGGTGAATGGCTGTCCCTTGTTGTGGTGACAGGCCTGTGCCCACCACTGAAATTCCTGTTGCAGGCAGGGAATGAGAGTAATTACTGTTTCCAGGCTGTGGCAATGTTGAGCCCAAACACTTTTTAGATACCATTATAGTTTCCTCATATGCAGTCTTGCATATGGAATTAGTAGAATGCAGGATGCCATGTAGCCCAAAGCCTCTAGAATTTTTCTTGCAGATAAATGTGTCTTTGTTGCCATGTTTTGAAGTAAGAAGTCAGTTGCCTTTGTTTGTCTGGTGTGAGATAAGCCATCTGGGCAGTTGTATTTAAGCTTGCACCCAGGAATATTATCTCTTGAGAGGGTACAAGTTTTGATTTCTTTTCGTTTACTGTGTACCCTAGGCAAATTAGTAATCTTTTTACAAATGCCAGATGCTGTAGTAGAATATCTTTGGTCTTTGCTTGAATAAGACAGTCGTCCAAGTAGGGATATATTTGAATTCCTCTTTGTCTGTAAAATGCAATTACTGGTGCCAGGCATTTTGTGAAGACCCTGGGCGCAGTAGATAAGCCAAAGGGCAGTGCAGAGAATTGGTAGTGCATTGAGCCAGCTATGAATATGAGGTATCTTCTGCAAGATTGTCTGATTGGGACATGCAGGTATGCCTCTTTCAGGTCCAAAGTTACTAGCCAAGCCTTCTTGTCCAGCATGGGCAGAAGCTGCTGTAGAGTCAACATTTTGAATTTTGGGACGTCCAGAAAAGTATTTAGAATAGATAGGTCCAGAATTGGTCTCCAGGCTTTGTCCTTTCTTGGTACTAAGAAAAGTCTTGAGTAAAATCCTTGTCCCTGCTCTTGTTGTGGCACTGGCTGAATAGCCCCCATGTCCATGAGAGATGAAACTTGTTTTTGTGCCTCTTGCCATTGATTGTGCGGCAGGTCTGGCATACCTTTTGCCTTTGGAAGGGTGTGAAAGTGGAACCTGTAGCCCTGAGATACTATATTTAAGACACATTTGTCCTGGGTGATCTTGTGCCAGTTTTGTGAAAAAAGTGCTAGCTTTCCCCCTAAGGGTGCTGCCAAAAAATAAGTGCTTGGCATTGGCAGAGGGAAGTCATTGAGACTGTTTGTTTTCTATAAGGCTGTGATTTGTCTTCTCTGCTTTTGGAGGTAGAAGCACCCCATTGTTTGGGCCTGTATGAGCCCTGGGGCTGTTGCCTGCCTCTAGGGCATCTGAATTTGCCTCTTTGTGGTCTGTCTGACACTGGAAAGGACCAATTCTTAGAGGGCCAGTTCCTGCTAAATCTGGGTAGCTGTACCTGTAAGAAATCATTTACTGTCCGCATAGATTTTGCCTTATCCTCCATTTTCTTTCAACACCTCTTCTGCCTTAACACCAAACAAAGTATCATGCTGTAATGGAGCATCCAATAATTTTGCTTTAACGTGATCAGGCAGATTCTGTTCCTTTAACCAAGCATGCCTTCTAATAACAGAACCTGTAACAGCGGCCCTGCACAAGGCCTCCAGTGAATCATAGCCACATTGCAAAGCATGTTTTCCCACTTGTTCAGCTGCATGCAATAAATCCTGCAAATCTTTGTTCTCAGAACATTCAGAGTTTGTCAACATTTTTTGCTTTAACAAAGACATTAAGTATTGCTGATATTTGAGCATATGAAATTGACAATTTAAAGCCCTTACAGCCAAGGTAGCAGAAGTGTAAACTTTTTCCCCCATCTGTCCAAAGCCCTAGAATCTCTATCTGAGGGGACAGGGTTTTTAGCAGAAACAGCCTTGACCCCTTTGGGACCCTGTGAAATAGTTTATGGGTCAGCAGCAGGGTTTTTGTAGAGAAATTTATGGGAGTCTGGAACCCTGTAGCGTCTGTCCAGCTTAACAGGGGCAGGAGGTAAAGAGTCTGGAGACAGGCCGGACTCTGAAAAAAACATCATCTACTATGTGTAGAACAGGGCGAATTGCAAGAGGTCTGTGCTGAGGAAGTAAAAGAAAGTCTTTTCTTAGAATTGGAATAATCTTAGCTCTCCCAGTGGAAATGCTCCTTCATGGTATGCAGGGTTTCCCCAAATGAATAGTCATCAGGAGGAGAAGCTGAAGGAATAGAATCTTCAGCATCAGAATCCTCATAGGGAGGAACAGAATATCCCTGATCAAAAGAGGAATCAGAGGAAATGGAAACCTGATCAGAGGAATCATATTCAGCGTCTTGCCTAGGCCTCTTATCAGGAGGGGGATGGGAACCCCTGATCAAAGTAATTAGGTCTTCGGCCATTTTGAGCATCTGTTTCTTAGGCATAGAAGTCTGTCCTGAAGAATGCTGTACTGGTTTCCTTGTCTTTAAAACTGTTTTAGACTTTGTCTTGGATGCTGAAGTAGGCTTTATATAAAGTTGTGTAGGTCTGAAGACACCCTCAGAAGCCGATGCCTGCTCAGCAGCTCCAGACCCATCTGAGGGATTAATTTCCGAAGGGCCAATACCTTGAGTATCCAGAGGCCTAGCTGTCTCCACATGGGAGTCGGAGGTGGCCTGTGGCTCTGAGGTAGCGGGAGTCAGGGGCTGCGAAAGTGCCTCACTGATCACCAGCGAACCGGCGACTGGCCTAGAAGAGGCTTTGTCGTCGGTTTTGGAGCTCGGATGCTTGTCCTTGTCTTTGTCCTTGCGTTTTTTTATGAATTCCGGTCGTTGGTTGTTCCGACGGCATTATATAGTTAAACCTTCTGCCAAAATAATGAAAAGCAAAATCGTACTGACGCTTAATAGTGCATTGTTTAAATCTAGCACAAAACAGACAACTAGCACCGTCGCAGTCAGGGCCTAGGCAAGGAATATAGTAAGACTGAAAATCCTAATGAGGTATTTGCTTCCCACAAGAAGTACAATTGTTAACTTTTTCTGACATTGGTCTGGAGCAAGAAAAAAGTTTCCCCAATGGGGTACTTAGCTTTATTGAAGACTTCGGATCTGAAATTCAATTTAGAAAATCTCAGGAGTCGGCCGACCGGCACTTGCGAGCTGCTTTTGCTTCGGGCACTGCGTGGCAAGAAAGACTGAAGAAAATGGCGTCGGCTGCATCTTTTATACCCCTGGCGCACTGATGTCAGGGAAGAGGCGACAGCAACTGACGCCATACCAGAACTTTGGAATTCAGGCCGACTGCGGATAGCCTGCCAGCAGTATAACCCAAGTGTAATGACTGCAACAGTGAAACATGATAAACATCAGGCTCAGCTTAGTTTAAAAGTAATAAAATAAAATGTGAAGCATCTTGACGAAAGAATAGTCTAAAAATGATTTTGTAGTCAGGGATGTTTTAAGTT
The DNA here is from genome assembly GCF_019279795.1 of Protopterus annectens. Taxonomy (NCBI): domain Eukaryota; kingdom Metazoa; phylum Chordata; order Ceratodontiformes; family Protopteridae; genus Protopterus; species Protopterus annectens. The sequence goes on from NC_056739.1 coordinate 302,632,347, forward strand.
CACCAAAATAAATTTTAATAAATAAGTAGATACAGTGAAGTGAGTCCATGTGGTGATTGTATCACAATAATTAAAGAGTGGAAATCAGTATGTGAAGGCCATTTGGGACCAGAAGGATTCTGGGGTCATAAGTTGATATATAGCCAATACAAACTTAAAAGATATCATCTCTGTGTATAGACAGTTAAGAGCTGACCTGAAGTATTGTGCAGTTACTGCACTTCTATGGAAATCTCATCTCCTTGAAGATATATTGCTGGGCTTATAGGTGGAGGCCAACTGAAATGGTGTGTTCAAGTCCATCACAAAAGCTATGTGAAAAGAGCGAGGCACTAAATGAACTTAACTGTGCTCCATTAAAGAAATGTGTAAGAGACATAAAATAAAACTTTTAAGTATTTTGAAGATACCAGCAATATCCTATATCAGCATGTTTCAGACAAATAACAAGGAGTGCGGGTCAAAAAAGGAAAACGGGGATGATGCAATTCAGGGGTAGCTTTAGGTAAAATGTATTTATTTATTTTATTTACATTTGATGACCGGGTAGTGTCTGGCTGGGCGATATGCCTGTTTTCAGCAGAGACCCGGGGAGAAAAGCTCCCAAGAGAAGTTATAATAGTTAAACAGAATATATAAAGTAGGTTAGAACTGTAGTACAGTAGGCTAGTTGGCAATACAAAATTATAAGCAAAGTTGACTACAGTAAAAGAAGTAAAACATCAATCATATTTTCAACTCCGAGACAGTAATAAACAATGTTACATTGCAGTACACGACTAAAACAATCAAAACAATATCTCAAGTCATACTGACAGTCATAGTTGTTATTTTTGCTAAAAGTAGGTTAAGAGTTCTTATAGTTGAGATGGAGGAGAAGTGTGGGAAATTGCTTAGCTAGCGGAAGTGCAGGAGCATAACCAGTGATTTGAAATTGATTCTGTTTAGGACCTGTGTGAATGTTTGTGTCTCAGGGGTGGCTAGAAGGGTGCTGTTGGAGAGAATTCCAGGTTGTTGCTATATTATGAGAGTATAATGAATCACCATAAGAACTGTGGGTTTTGTTCACCTTGAGCAGTATTTTATCTGCTGACCTCAGTAAGGAAAGGTTAGAATAAGCTTGAACAAGGTCAGATAGGGCTGGGCAGTAGTCAGGCTTATGGATAACAGAGAGGGCTAGTATTAACTGGTTGAGGGTGAGTAAGTTAGGGAGTTCAATCCAGTTGAGTTGATGTAGGGCAGTACAGTGATGGGTTCTGTATGGGAGGCTTGCAGCAAATGTAGCTGTTGTATTATAGCAGGATTCAATGTCATTTAAGTCTGATTTTCGAAGGTTTGTAAAAACTTGTGAGCAGTAGAGAAGGGTGGATAGGAGGTGAGTCCTAGCTGTGGATATTCTGGCGTGATTGGTTAGAAATGGTTTAGTTCTGTATAGTGCGCCAAGTTTTATATGAACTATTTTATTGTTAAAGAAATATGTCTGTCAAATTTTAAGCTGCTGTCTGGGATACCACCAAGGAGTTTAGTGTGTTCAACAGGTTCAGTGATAGTGCCATTTGAGACAAAGATAGATAGATGTGTTGGGTTGCTTTTATTGGAAGAACTGGAGAATACCATAAGTTTGGTTTTGTTTGGGTTTAAAATAAGTTGGTGCTCTGATAGGTACTTTTCGATGCTATGGAGGACAGCCTGAGGTTTTCTTGGAGTTTTTTTAAGGTGGGAGCAGAACAGATAAGGGAAGCATCGTCTGCATATTGAATGATGGTGCAGGTTCAGCTGCAGAATAAAGATCATTTGTAAAAATAATAAATAGGAGTGGGCCCAGGATAGTGCCTTGTGGGATCTCAACACTAATGGGTAATAGAGAAGAAAACTTATTTTCCCATAAGGTGGCTTGTTTACGGTTTGAGAGAACTGTAAAATCAGCATAAGGTGTCAGGGCTGAAATTAAGAGTGGCAAGTTTGTTGAGGAGAATTTGATGAGATATTGTGTCAAATGCTTGTGGCATATCAAGGAATGCAGCAGAGACAAGGTGGCGTTTGTTTTTAAGGTGATTAACAGTATTGGTAAAACTTATGAGTGCAGTGTTTGTACTATGTTTGTGGTGAAAGCTGTGTTGGGTATTGGATAATAGGTTATTTTGCAGGAGGTAGTCTAATATCTGTTTATGTAGACATTTCTCTAAGAGTTTGGCAACTGGGGACAGAATAGCTATAGGTCTATATTTGGAAAGGTCAGTAGAGGGCTCTCCTTTATGGAGGGGTATTATATGGGATATTTTCCAAATAAGTGGAACATACTGTCCAGAGATAGAACAAGTTGATAAGAATAGATATAGGGTAGGCTATGGATGGAGCAGCAATTTTTAGGACTTCACCTGATAACTGATCTGCAGCAAGAGTATAGGTCTTTATTTTGGTAAGGAGATTTTGTATGTACTTGGTTTGTATTAGTCTGAGAGAGAATGGAGAGGTATTGGGGTCTATGGGGGGTGAAGAGTGTAGAATTGGAAGTATTGCTAAGTAATGAGGTAATAGAAGAGATGAAGTGGATATTGAATTGGGTGGCTATGCAGTCTGTAGAGGAGATAGTTGTTGATGCTGAGGTGGTTGGTTTTCCAGGGTTAGAAGTAGATTGATTGCCAGAATCCTTGGGGATTGTTGTGGTATTTTAGTTGGCATGTATGGAAATATTTTTTTTATTTGTCTTATTTGCTTTTTAGCAAGATTTCTGAGCTGTTGGTGAGGCCTGATTGATAGTATTTTTGTTTTTGAGGTAGAGTCCATGCTTTATCCCATTGTTTAAGAAGATGAATAGTTTCTTTAGACAGATAGGGAAGTTGCTTGAACCTAGTACAAATTTCCTGATGGGAGCAAGGTTATTGAGTATTTGCAGGAAGGTGTTATTGAAGTACTGTACTGCAAGATCCAAATGTAGTGTTTTTAGAGGTGACCAGTCATGTTCACATAACAGGGGGTTGAATACAGAGGAGAAGAATTGTTTCTTATTGCGAACATATTGATAAGTAGACATGTTGATACTCTGGGTGTGTTTTTTAATTAGGTTGGGCAGTGGTCACTTACGGATTCAGGGAGGCATCCTGTAACATAACTGTTTTTTGATTTATTTGTTAAGATCCAGTCAAGTAAAGAATGCTTGTTGGTAACTTTGACAATATGTGCTGGTTGGGAGATATTTTGAGTGAAGTCATATAGGTTTATAAAGTTGGTAGGGGTGTTGGCGGAACAGGTAAGTCAATCAAGATTAAAGTCACTGAGTGTTATAGTTTCTTGAGAAAAAGAGGAGGACCATTCTGGGATATTTTCAGTGAGTGTGAGGCTGTTTGCAGGAGGAACGTAGATGGCTATTATAATAATGGATTTATGAGAGTTTATATGTAGGCATGCAGATAAGATTTCAGCTGAGGGGAGTAGTGGTGGGGAAGTGGAGAGTTGTACTAGAGTTAGATGTTCCTTAAACATTATAGCAATACCACCATCACGTTTGGATAATCTATCTTGTCTGATGATGTAGCCAGGAGGAAGCAGTTCCTCATTTCTTATGTGTGGCTTGAGCCATGTTTCAGTAATTATGGCCAAGTCAGGGTAGTACAGGGCCAGAGCAGCATGAAATTCTGGAACTTTATTGAGAAGGCTTCTAAGATTGAAATGTAGTTCAAGTAGGTCAGAGCTACAACTTTTTAGTAATGGGTTATGTAAGGGAGATTTAGGGGGCTCTAATGGGGTAGAAGTAGTTGAGTGAGAGGGGCCTGGGTTTGGGTGTATATCAGACTGGAGTTTAATAAGGGCAAGATAGTGGTGTGTTAGAAATTTCAGTTTGGAGATGTTTGTTCTGTTCAATAAAGGAATGGGATGGCCTGTGGGAATGAAAGTATTTAAAAGAGAAATAAAGTGACATGTAAGTATTGAATAATTGAGAGGAGATGTGGACATTGTCCCTAGTGTTGCGGTCAGTCTGTGTGGTAGTCAGAGCTGGAGAGTGGTAGAGAAAGAGATGATAGGAGTGATAGGAGGTCATATTCAGGGTTAGGATTAGTAAATATAATAAGGGTGAGATAGAGATGATAGGTTTTACTAAGTTCATGGTGATGCAAAAATCACTGATAATAGATCAGTTAGGGTAAAGATTGGCTGATGTAAAGGGTAGTAATGGGTGTAGAAAATTTGCGCGCACACACACACACACACACACACACACACACACACACACACACACACACACACACTAATAAGATCTAGCTTACTGAAGTATTCCTTTAATACTGAGTTGCAATCAGATTCACACATTTAGGGACTGGTATCCTGCAGTTAGTCTGATCGCATAAATATGTCATAAAATAGTCAATATCTGTGTTTGCACTGCAAATAAGCCTGGGTCTCCCCAGGGCAGCTAACCTCAAAATTAAAGGAAATGTAGTTGCAACTCTCTTTTTCTCTTTAGTAGTTAAATGTTTCATATAGTTTTAAAAATCTAGTTCACTAAAGAGTAACAACTACAGCAAATTGAACCAATTACCTCAACCCTTCTTTAATCTTTATTTGAAGCAGGTTTATTGCTTTTAAATGAATTCCAAAATTTCCTGTAATCAGGGTGTGTAAAACAAGACACTTGTTTCATTGTATATGGGTGACCTCCTGTTCCCTGACATGTTTGTTAGTATTTTTCTTCAATATATTACAAAATAGATATTTTAATTTTTAATGAAAGACCATCTGCTGTCTTCTTTGCTCATCACATGAAGATGCAGAGTCAGTTTGGCAATTAGTGCATAAGATTAGGGCTATAAACTGTTAATGCACAGCTTTTGTTTTTTTTTTTACCATGATTTGGTTTCTTCAGACTCCATTTGCCTAATGTGCGACTCTTGAGCAAGTCACTTAGCCACACAGTTCTGACAGGCTGTTCCTGAAAAAGAAACACTTGTGTCTAATGGGCTTAGCCATTAAATGTGAAAGAACAGTCAGCTGCATAATGTTTTCCTGGACTGAAGCAGCAGTGTGTGTTTAGGGCAGAAGTTAACACAGTAAGAGCAGTCTAGCCACTCTCATAAGTATTTCCTGCCCACCCCACATCCCTATTATACCCAATACTTCCATAAGATTGCTGTCACAATAACAACATAGAAAAGCAAAACTTTAATTTAGAGTTACTTACCTATCATACCTCTCAACTGTAGAGATTTTGGCAGAATGTCCAGATTTTTGCCTCATATTTTTGGTCCATTTTTTAAAAAGTTGTGGTTTTCTGGCAAATTACTGGCAAATCATTATGGATTAAAGTTAAGAAATAATGACAGACATTTGAGTTTCAGACTTCATATCATTCAGAAAATCCATGCTAATGTAAAACCTGTTATTCTATTAACTTTCTAAGTTTGTAAGAGCAGTAGTTAAAAAGTGTCCCTATTTTGGGGCCTTTGTCCCACTTTTATTTTTGGCTTTGTCCAGATTTCTTGCTCTAAGAGGTTGAAAGGTATGGTCACCTTGTGCTTTAAGTGTAGCATGGGCTATACCTCTCACCCAGATTTTTGCAGAACGCCCAGATTTTTGCCTCACATTTTTTGATGTGTTCCTCAAAAAAATGGTGTTTTTCCTGGAAAAACAGTAATGATTAAGTTTATTAAATAATTGCAGACCTTTGACTTTCCTGACTTAATATCTTTATAAAAATGCATGGTAACACAAAACTATTTATTCTAGCAACTTTCTAAGTTTAAAAGAGCAATAATTAAAAAAAAATTGTCCCTATTTCTCTGACTTTTTCATCCCATTATTTTTGTCTTTGTCCAGATTTCTTGTGCTAAGAGGTTGAGTGGTATGGGATGGGCGGGCTGCACAATGAAAGTCACTACTATTGGAAAAAGATGCTGTATTCAGTGGGAGCTCTAGTATTAAACTCCCTTCCTAAAACAAGGTCCTACAGAATGCCCTGAATTCAACACCATTGATATAGTAATATACAGCAGTGTAAGGCTGCTGTACACTCTGGCTGTCAGACTCCAGATTCAGATCAAAATATTAAATACACTCCCACCATTTTCACTTTGAACAGTATTTTTTAATGATTAAAAAAGTATAATGCTTCATCTTCTAAGTGTGTTCTACTGTTTTACAGTAAGTATGTACCTCACTTCCAGAATTCATCAGAAAATGTTAGCAACACCACACAGATCATCTTCAATTTCTTACTTGTACTTGAGTTCTTTCACTGGCAGGAGGGAAATGTGCTGTGTTGATCATTGCAGTCAGAATATGTAAGGCTGGGCATGAATTCCTAAAGAAACGTTACTGCTGCAGCCCAACTACAATGCAAAAGCAACATTGACCATGTAAGCCCAAGACACTGCATGAAATATTAGGAACAGGTCACCCCAATGCCCACAGATTTCCTCAATTTAAAAATAAAGTGACCCAACAAAAAAGGATAACACCCTAGGTATCCACCTATTTCACCTGTCTTTAAGGCTGGCTCTGATTGCAGTGAGTAATATGAAGAGGTATTTTTAACAGAGACAGGATGGTGGATGCATGAGACTTTCTTAGAAGTTGTGGAGTCTATGAAGCAGTTGAAGACCACATGGAGAGAATATGAAGTTAATAGTGAGCAGCATGAAGGAGTCAGTAAATGGTTTGAATTGCTCTTATTCATGAGATAGCTCAGGTTCGGATATGCGGTTTTCAAATCTCCAACGTGTCAGAAAGACATCTTTCACAGTTTAGTATGGCAACCAGGAAAGTCTCTTATAGTGGAGTAATTACTCTGTGTGGGTGATTGTACCACTTGACTTCATCTCATGCCTCAAGTCACATGAGGTGTGGTTTATTTTTTTTATAACGGTAGGTATTGCTGCAATGCAAACTATTTAGGTGAACAGCTAACAAGCGTTAAAGATTACAGTGTATGTGTGACATCCCTTTTAAACTCTGTTTTTTAGGAACACCCATAATTAATTGATCTACTCACCTTACAGTAATTAAGATGCCGCATTCTGTTTCTAGGCTGACATTGTGCCACTGGTCTATCCACCCAGTCTATTAGCGATATCATCCTCAATTACATCCTAGTACATATCTCAAACATAGCAAAAAGGATCAGTGTGTCTTGGGAAGGAAGTTACACCGTAGGCTAGCTGACTGTCACAGTTGAAAATTATATTTCTTTATATGTTTTTATTTTATTTTAAATGGTATTTCAAATAAATAAATCCCACTAGACACAAGCTTCTCTTTTCAGTGGCAGTCTGCTTAAGTGACTTTGTCAGAATCACATAGTACACAAATGGAGACTGAGCGACTCAAGCCCATTACAGTCGAACTTTATTAGCTAGTTATAGTCTTTATCTTATGCAGTAAATTGTCTGAACAATATGAAGAGTCATACCCACTGAGGCGTTTACTCCAGCCTCCCATGGCTCTGTCTGACTCTGCACACTTCTGTGGGTGGAACATGCATATTCTGGTCTGTTGGAATGGGATACTTTAGCAACTAAGATTGTACAAGAAGGACAATATCCTTTAATTTCTGTCTTTACTGTTGCTTGCTGGTCCTCACGTCCAGGTCTATCGCAGGAAGCTACACTCCTAATTTAACAGGTTGATTCACAAACGGTGTTTCAAAAATCAGAGCAATTACCATGTCATATTCAAAGGTCTGATATAGCAATAGCATCTAAACTGAAATCAGTTTCTTTCATCAGAGGTAAGAACAAAACTCTTTAGGTACGCTATGCCTCACTGTGAAACTGGCTTCTCGATTTAACGCCTTATGTTGTGTACATCAATTATAAAATATGACTGCCAAAATACTTTCTCTGATGGTATAAGACTTGGATATCTGACATGGTGAGGTCAGCCTATAAGGAGAGGTGTCAACATGCCCAGTGTCAGAAAAAATAAAACATATCCACGTGGGATTTTCTATATTTAATTTTAAGTGGAACACTAAAATGACAATCTATAACAGCTAATGAACTTAGAAATTTGTTTTCTAATTAAATAGGCTGAAATGGTATAAAGAACTAAATCTCATAGAGTGGAAATAGTTGTACTATGTTAAAAAAATATATAGCAGTCGGCTCTTTATATAGGAGCATAATTAAACTGGTGATGTAACTTGGAAAGTGTGATAATTTTATACAAGCATCTAAAGTATATTTATTTAAAGGTGACTAAATAGTGTTTTGTTTGCCTGAAGGAAGTTAATGTGATAGAATCCTCGATAATGTGATGGACATTTGTTCTTAGTAATGTGATTTGAAATATTCCATGTCTAGTGAACAGGATATATGTGTCAGAGGACTCAGGATTAATTCTAAAGAACTACTGTTCTATAAATGAGTCACTCACTAGCAATATGTTGGGCAGGAAATATTGAAAGATCCTGTTTCCTTCTCCACCTTCTTTAAAAAAAAAAATAAAGTGAAGTTTCTTGCTCAGAAAGCGTCTTTAGTGGAACTGCCTCCTTAGTGTCTGTCAGCATAATGTGCAGGTTAACCATGAACAGCCTGGACAATATGTACAGCTTAGCTTTATGAAGAGATCAGTTAGGGATCACACTGCAGAAGAATCGTACAGTTAAAAAAAAACTGCGCTCCCCCACACACAAGTATTTTACAGCTGTATAGATAGATATCTATCTATATGTTTATATATCTAACACGCAAGTACAATATACATATATATATATATATATATATATATATATATATATATATATATATCTGGGACTTTTGATTGAAAGATCAAAAGTCTGAATCCAAAATTCCTGAACACGCTTTAACAAAAGCGCTTTCACCGAAAAAAAGCTTTCGTTAAAGCATGTTTAAAAAAAAAAAATAAACCTACTGCTATGCAGGGGGGCAAGCCCCCCTGCACCCCCCACACCCCCCACTTTAATATTCTCACTCCGTGGGAAAAGGGAATTTTCCCTTATCTGCACCATAGTACGACCAGCACAACAAACATACTTATCTGAAAGTGCTGCTTTGGTGAACAGCACTTTTGGTTAAGTATGCTCGGTGATTTCTTTTTTGGTGGAAAGTGCAGTTGGGGATCTGTACGGATCCCATATATAGTTCAAATCAGTATTAGCAAGAAACTACGTTCCCTCATAAAATCATCCAAGGTTAGCTAAGAAAGAAAAATTGCCATGGACTCCAAAGATAACCACAAGGCATTTTTTAGCTATGTCAAGAATCTAAGTGGCAATTCTCAGATCTGCTCTGAGTGCAGAGTGGCATAAAATACACTGAACCGACTGATATAGCCAACATCCTGGCAGACAGGTTCAGTGCAAACTTCACCTCCTCTCACCCCCAAAAGGGCCCATAACTATACCAGAAGAGTGTAGTGCCCCTGCAATCACAGACACTCAGGTTAAAACAGCCCTTTCCAAAGCCAAAAACACAGCATCAATGGGACTGGACAGTGTCCCAGGCTGTGTCCTGTACGAGCTCAAAGATGAACTAACCCCTCACCTAAACACACTGTTTAAACTCAGCCTCTCCACAGGCAACGTGCTCACAGAGTGGCGCACAGCAACGGTTATTCCACTCCACAAAGGTGGAGCCATAACGGACCCCGGGAACTATCGCCCTATTAGCCTGACTAGCTTGGTCTGCAAAGCTATGGAGCTATGGAGCGCATCATCATGGATCTCATTAACAGAGACATTGGAAACCTCCAAACACTGGACCTTACCCAGTTTGGCTTTAAGGGTAGATCATGCCTCCTAAACCTGGTGGACTTCTTGGAGACAGTTACCAAGGCTATAGACGAGGGAAAGGTGATCCACACAGCCTACCTAGACCTCGCAAAGGCCTTCAACACCATTCACCACTCAGGTATTATAGACAAGCTCACCAGCCTAAACATAAACCCCTACATCATGAGATGGGTTGCCAACTGGCTCAGACAGAACCCACATAATAAGAGTTGCAGGAACTAGGTCTGACTCTAAACCGGTTACAAGTGGCATTCCCCAGGGCTCAGTCCTCGGACCCCTCCTGTTCGGCATATACTTCTTAGAGGTACAGGCAAGCACAGGATGACTATGGATGACCAAATTCGCAGACGACTGCAAACTAGGGGCAATAATTGACTCTGGCTGATGCAGACATCCTCCAAAAGGGTCTCACTGAGACAGATACCTGGTGTCAAAACCATGGCCTCAAGCTAAATGTCAAAAAGTGCATAGTTATCCCCTTTGGAAAAAACAGAGTACCCACAAACTACCACATAGGTGGTAGCCCCCCTAAATACGGAAGATGTAATAAGGGATCTGGGGACCCAGGTTGATAGTAACCTTTCCTTTGATAATCACATTGCCAAAGCAGTTAGAAAATCCTTCTATGTGACCCACCTAATCACAAAAGGGTTTGCATCCAGATCGAAAGAGTTCATTGGGCCTCTCTATGCATCACTCATCAACCCATCATATAGAGTACAATGCCCCATTTGGGATGTACCTTACAAGACACCTGCAACAACTGGAAAGACCACAGAAGTACCTCACCAACAGGATCACTGGCCTCAAGCAGATGCCCCATGCAGCTCGACTGAAGAAACTCCAGCTGTGCTCGGTTGCATACCGCCTACTCAGAGGTATCTCTGCCTGACAAACAAGGCCATGTCCAACCCAGAATTGATGGACATGCTCCACCTAAAGAAAACCATATCCCCTTGAGCCACACACTCCAGGGATCTAAACCTCACCACAACAATAAATAGGATGTGCTGGAGGAAATAGATTCCTGTCCCAGAGATTTCCCATGCTCTGGAACAAGATTCCAATCTACATTAGGCAGAGATCCTCACTAACCCTCCAACAGAAACCTTGATGAGTGGATGGGAAACAGAAAGTTTAGCCCGGGGATCACTTCAATGGCTCTGCTGCACAGAGGCACAGGGAACTAATCTAAGGAGGCAGCGAAAGCCAACACATTCCGGCTAGGCTTATAAATGCCTTCGGACAGATAGCCTAGTACCTACCTATGAACCTGTTATGAACCTATGAACCTATATATATATATATATATATATATATATATATATATATATATATATATATAATGTGTGTGTGTTTGTATACATATATATATATATATATATATATATATATATATATATATATATATATATATATATATATATATATATATATATGGATGTATATAGATACGTAGATATGCAATGTATTTTTATTGCACAAAATAGGTTTGTTTGTGCTAATATATGAAAACATCTGTAATATGTGACAGTTTGACACTCCAGGTGAAGGTACATGAATGTGTCTGACAAGTATCTATTTTTTTTCCTTCACAGAATTGTATTACATTGCTTTGTATGCTATAATACTTTAGTATATCAGGTCTTCTTTAACCATAAAAATGAGTATATTGCGTTTTGAATAGTTTGTGAAACAGTAATCATAATATGTGGAATTTAGATGGAGAACATTTTGTTGTTTAGGTAATTGTATTACAATGAAACATTTTACATTATAAAAATATTGTAAGAATGATCTTTTAAATCTACTTTTCATTTTAGTTACTCCTTTTTATTTACACTTCTATTTAAGGAACCCCAGTGCCTCATCTGTAACTTCCAAATCCATTGATTTTTGCCTACACATTCTGTCTGCCTTTATTATTCACCTGTTTGAAATAGACCTCCCTACCAATAAACTTCAAGAGATGAGATGTCAGACCTATCATTTAGTTGCAGGGATTACATTTTTGAATCCCGATGTATGTAGAATTAGTGTACAGTGAGTCATTACTTGCATTATTTATATGTGCTACTAAACATATTCTGCATTTTTATGATCGCTGTCCACGATTGTATTTTACTTTAGATGTTGTTTATCCTCTGTTTTTACAATGGAGTCCACATGCGGCAAGAGATTTCTCCCATAACAAAGGAAAGTAAACGTAAGCCTCTTGCACCTCCCCTCCCCTGGCCATCATACCTCTCAAATCTTCATTTTGCATAGAGCAGTTCAGTGTTAAGCTATAAATAAAGGAACTTAATCTACTGCTCTGCTTTCTGCTTTATTATAGCTTCAGCACTGTAGAATCAATAAGAGACTGACATCCCGGATTGTCACTTGTGACACCTGAGTGGTGCAGTCACCGGTGCCTTCATTGTTGACACAAGTCATGCCACAGCATGCTCAGTTATATCTGTCCTTGAGCCTGTGAGAAAGTTACTATGCAGGAATTGTGCCACAAATTGGTCGTATGTGCTAAAGAATTATTGCTGCTGTTAAATGAACCATTACACGATGGACAAGAAAAGCATCTTAATTAAATATTCAGTCCATGCCACAGTGCTGTTCACTAAAGGGTATTAGCAGAAGTTTATACCATTGATGATTGCAAGGTTACATGGCAGCATTTACAAAGTATGCTGCATTATCTGAAAATTTAAAGGTTAAATAGCTCTATTTATTTTGTCGCTGTTGTCACTCAAGTCAGGGATAGTAAGCTATGTTGTTTACTGATGGAACTGAAAGTTGCATGGTATTTCCATATTTATAGCAGGACAATCCTGAGTGTGTTGTACCTAAACCCACAGTATTTCTTTAGTGGCGATTGATGCCTGCCTAGGAGATAAATGTGACAAGCTTTTGTTACTCATCGTGCATAGCTCTCATCTCTCCCTGAATTTGCAGAACATTTATGATTTTGCCTTGACCCTCTAAAGATTTTTGATGTTCTGCAGAATCATTGATTATTACACTGTGCTAGTAATGCATGTCATTCCAAAGCCTGTTGTTCTATTAGCTTTCTAGATGAATTACAGTAATATTTAACATTGGTCCCTGATTTTGGACTCTGTCTCTCATTATTTTGATTTTATCCCTGAATATTGAATAAGGAAGATGGGAGCTGTGGTGCCAGGGTTCACAAATGTATGCCAGTGAACTTTTCAATGAATGCTGTGACACGTTTCCATGCTATCTCCTCAGTGAAGGGTGTTGTGCATTGCAGGGATGTTATGGTGCTATGCAGTTAGGTGTACTTTTGAGATGTTATTTTTAACTGAAGAAACTGAGAATAGGGTGCCATCTATATAGATTTATGGTGAGTTATATTACCTTTGCGTGGTGCTGTATTGAAATAATTTTGTAGAGATAAGTGTGAAATGCATATTTGGAAGGAGAAGGAGCACTTGAGGTTGATTAAATAGGCACAGTCAGAACGAAGAGGGTTATTGTGTGGAGGACATTTCTGTATAAGCATACACAAAATAATACTTTATGGAAGTTAATTGTTAAGATGTACTTAGTTTTTTCCTTTTAAATTTCCAGTGTTAATTACTACATTAATATGTAAGTGCTGTGTTTGCCACATTGAACTTGGTGAATGTGAGATGCTTGGATCAAGGTGTACCCTGCAGATTTTTTGTCATAAAAGGGACTTGGCAAAGGATGAAGAGCTCACAAGACATAGGCATATAGTATGCATTGTGACAAATGTTCTTTCTAATAAAACTGATAATATGGAAAATGTGTTTCCTTGTAAAAACATCTTATAAGCTGTAAAGAGGTTCATTATTTTCAGTGTTTCCTGTAATATGGAGTTATATGTGCAAGAGTTTAACTTGCAAATTTTCATCTTCTGAAGCATTTTTTTTTTAATAAAATATGATTCTCCTGTTGGAATCATTGGGTTGATTTATTTGGGCTCCCTTCGTTTCATTCTGTAACATAATCATCTTTAGTGTTCTTAGCTGTCACCCTTGGGTATAAATTTATATCCCCCACCTCCTCCCTTCAGATATGTAATTTGTGGGCGTTCAGTGCCAACTGAGGCATTAATCTCATTTATCTGGAGCGCAATTTCATGCTTAGGCAAAAAGTGCTATGATTTATGATTGCTACATTCAAGATGAGAGCTAACATGTTGAAAGGTATACTGGCATTCCCAGCAAGATCAAGGATATGCTACTCACTTGGCACAAGATGGATGGAAACTTTCTGTCTGTGGCATCAGGCTGGTTGTGCAGTTTCATGTTTTTTGTTTTTTTTATCTGTACTTCATAAATTGATACAGATTATAATAAAGTATTTATTTTTGTGAAATGGATGTTTTTATTAAGGCAGATGTCATAATTAAGAGCTATGAAAATCTTAGTTCTATGCCCATACGTAGTTCTACAAATTAAAGCTTTCTCAGATGGCAATGATGATGCTACACACCAATTGCACAAGTTCAGACAAAGAAAGGCTGCAGCATATAATGGGGGGCATATCTTTAAAAAAGGATGATTTGGGCCTATGTCTGATCAGTAATTTGATCTGAAATCTTAATGTAGTAAAAATTGCATTTTGAATATTTTGCCATATACCAAAGTTTATATATATTTAATCTTTTGGAGCATAATACATTTTCTAAATATACTTGTATATGTATTTATTTTTAGTTCTGAGTTATCTTAGGGGAGACTCTTGCAGGTGTCTCACTATTGTAAGCTGGTAGTTATTTGCGTTTACAGGCAGCAGTTTGAGAAAGCTGTGCCGCTGTAGTATCTTGGGTATGAAATGGTCAGGCTTTGCTGATATATATGTGCTGTACTGACTATACTGGGAAGCATAACCTTAACTTATTTCCCCAAGAATACTTGATAAAGCCAAGACTAATCAAGAAACAAAGGCTCAAAATCAGGCAGTATTATTTTAAATACCACTCTAGTTGACTTAAAAGGAAATAAAACAATGGTTTGCAGGTTTGCATCAACATGTTTTCTGAACAATATGCAATTTGAAGCTCTCTCTGGCATTACCGATGGACTGCAATCTTTACTGATTTGCAAGCAAATCAAATATTTTATGAGGGACAGGGCAAAGAAATTAAGGCATAATTAGAGGCAGCTGAAAGGTATGTTGAAATCGATACTAAGTGCATATACTTCCCAAGTTTCTTCTGAGCCCTCCTGTCTCATTGCTCCACATGCTGCTAGACTGTTGTAAGCCGAGATTACTTGTTAAAGCTGTTCAGTCTGTTAAAGTGTATTTTGTTTCTAGTTACAACAAGTTTATTTAGAAGTGTTTATTATTGCTTTGTCTGGCTTAGCCATGTCTGTCTCCTAAATGTTTATCTAGATAACTAATAAAAATTATATTTTCTGTTGTCTGTCATTCTGAGTTATGATAACTAGTTCTGAATCTATAAGACTAAGGGTAGTTGCCTAGTTGGTAAAAAAAAAAAAAAAAAAACCTAAACTGATCCTACTGTTGCATCAGATGAAGTTTGTCAGACTTGAAGCTCTAAGGTAGAAAGGTTCATAGGTTCATAGGTTCATACTAGGCTATCTGCCCTAGGGCATTTATAAGCCTAGCCAGAGTGTGTGTGGCTTTCACCACCCCTTAGGATGAGAATACTATACCCATTAGTTTGCTGTGCCTCTGTCCAGCAGTGATACAGAGATGATTCCCGGGGTAAACCTACGATCTCCCATCCACTCGTCAAGATTTCTCTTGAACAGAGTCAGTGAGGGGCTCTGCCTCACATGGACTGGGATTCTGTTCCATAGTGTAGGGAGTCTCTGGGTGATGAATCTGTCCCTCCAGCACGTCCTATTTATATCCGTGTTGAGGTTTAAGTCTCTTGCTCTCGTGGCTCTGGTGGATTTGGATTTTTGAGGTGGAGCATGTCCATTAATTCGGGTTGGACATGGCCTTGTATGTCAGGCACAGATCACCTCTGAGCAGACGGTATGCGACTGAATAGAGCTGGAGTTTCTTCAGTCGGGCATCGTATGACATATGTTTGAGCCCCTTTATCCTTTTGGTGAGGAACTTTTGGGGTCTTTCCAACTGCTGCAGGTGTCGGGTAAGGTACATTCCGAATGGGGCGTTGTACTCAATCATTGGTCTGATAAGTGAAGAGTACAGGGGTACAATGACCTCTCCTGATCTGGATGTGAATCCCTTCATGATCAGGTGGGCAATGTAGAAGGTCTTCCTAACCACTTTGGCAATGTGAGTGTCAAAAGAGAGGTTACTGTCAACTTGGGTCCCCAGGTCCCTGATAACTTCTTCCATGATGTTCTTCATTCCACATTGCTGCAGTCCTAACTATTGGGGGTAGTCCGCTGTCCAGTCGGCCCGAATACCAAAGTATACGGCTGACGTCGGTCAGGGCGCATTAGACTGACGTCAGTACGTCAGGGTACTAATGCGCATGACCGACGTCATATCCTCAGTCTTTTTTGCCGCATGGTCCGATGCAGAAGCAGTTTTGCGAGTGCAGGTTGGCATTCTGAAATTTTCTGAAGTCGGAGTTTCAGACCGAATCAAAGTTGGCTAAGTACCCCGTTGGGGAACATTTTGGTTTTCTTGCCTCAGTATTTAACGGATGTCAGAAAAAGTGAATAACTGTATTTCTTGTGGGAAACAGATACCTCATAGGGATTACCATACCTTGTGTATACCTTGTTTAGGGCCTGAGCACGGCGTTGTTGGATGCGCTCTTGTGCTAGATTTAACAAACGCACTATTAAGAGACGGTTAGACTGTGCCAGGTTAGTGTTTGGGAAGCGTTGTAATTATAAAATGCCGTCGGATGCTCCGGCCGCTTCGTCAAAAGCGCAAGGACAAAACAGCGAAGCCTAGGGTTGATGAACCGGCAGTCCCGGACGTCGGTTCTTTAGAAACTCAGTGGAGCCAGAGGTTTTGCCAGGAGTTTCTTTGGAGTCTCAGGCAGAGACTTTACTGTTGCAGGATGTGCCTTCTCAGGAGGTAGGCCAGGCTGAGGGGGCTTCTCAGGTAACTGTTCTTCCCTCTCTTCCCAAGGTAGTTAGAGCCTCTCCTTCTGTTTCCAAGACTTCTTTGAGAGGTAGGCCAAGTTTAGCTTCAGTGGGGGCTTCTCCTAGCACTTCAGGTTCTGTGCCTAAGAAACATATGCTTAAAATGGCAGAAGATTTGATTACTCTGATTAGAGGTTCTATGCCCCCTCCTGATAAGAGGCCTAGGGTGGAACCTGAGTTTGAGAGTTTTGAACAGTGTTCAGAGGCTTCTGAGTCTTCTGCGGAAGACTTGCAGGAGTATCCTCCTTATTCTGATTCTGATGTGGATGATTCCACTCCTACAGCTTCTCCTCCTGAGGATTTCTCATTTTCAGAGACTCTGCATTCCATGAGGGAGCACTTTAAATGGGAAGGCCAAGATTACTCTGATTCCAGGAAAAGGCTTAGGGAATTCTTGTTTTACCCCAGCATAGGCCCTTAGCTATACCTCCTGTGTTGAATGTGGTGGAAGATGTTTTGCAGAGGCTTCCCTGAACCCTGATTCTTTGCCTCCTGCTCCTGTTAAACCTGATAGGTACTATAGGGTGCCTGAAGCTCATAAGTATCTTTTAAGAGTCCTAGGGCAGACCCGGAAACTGTTTCTCAGGGACCTAAAGGTGTTAAGGCCTCTGTTGTTAAAAACCCTGTTCCTACTGATAAAGAGGCAAGGGCTTTGGATAGATGGGGAAAGAAAGTGTATACTTCTTCCACTTTAGCCATGAGGGCGTTGAATTGTCAGTTTCACATGCTAAAATATCAAAATTATCTCCTTTCACAATTGAAATCTAAGGTGGATGCTTTGGCGGAAGGTATTGAGTATAAAGAGTTGCTGGATTTAGTTCATGTGTCTGAACAAGTGGGTAAGCATTCTTTGCAATGTGGTTTTGATGCTGTACAGGCCTCCTCGAGGGTGGCTGCCACTAGTTCTGTTCTTCGCAGGCATGCCTGGTTGAGGGATCAGAATTTAGCTGAGCATGTTAAGACAAGGATTTTGGATGCTCCTTTACAGTCTGATGTGTTGTTTGGTTCGCCTGTGGAAGCAGTTTTAAAGAAAATGGAGGACAAAGCTAAGTCTATGCAAACTGTTAAAGATTTTTGCAGGTGCAGCCGCGAAGTTTAGTAGAAATTGGCCTACTAAGGGATGGACATATCCTGCTTATGATTCCCAGTCTAGGGGTAGGTCTAGGCGTGGTAGGGGCAGAGCTCAAGGTTCTTTTAGGCCTAGAACAGGAGTTCACCTGCTCAGACTTCTGGTGAGGGCAGGGGTCAGTCCTTCGTAAACAGACCCAATGACCTGCCTTTTCAGCTGCCAGTAGATTCTCGTCTGGCAGCTCCTTTGGGAGGAAGACTGTCTCTTTTCAAAGAAAATTGGGATTTAATTACTCAAGACAGATGGGTGTTGGATATCATTCACCACGGTTACAGGTTTTATTTCCATACCTTGCCCCCTTTCAAAGGCATGCCAGACGTTCCTCCTCCACAAAGGAAAGAGGCTCACAAGCAAATTTCTCTGTTACTCCAAATAGGGGCCATTCAGCCAGTCCCTGTATCAGAAAGGGGCCTAGGATTTTATTCTCGCCTGTTCCTAGTACCAAAGAAGGGGAACACGTGGAGACCAATTTTGGATTTATCTATCCTCAACACTTATCTGGACATTCCCAAGTTCAAGATGTTGACGTTACAACAGCTTTTACCTCTGCTGGGCAAAGATCACTGGATGGTAACTTTAGATCTCAAGGAAGCTTACCTTCATGTGCCTATAAGACTAAGTTGCAGGAAATATCTGCGTTTTCGAGCTGGAAATTCTCATTATCAGTTCTCTGCATTGCCCTTTGGCTTATCTACTGCCCAGAGTATTCACAAAGGTTCTGGCTCCAGTGATAGCTTACTTCAGGCTAAAAGGAATTCAAATCTATCCTTACTTGGACGACTGCCTGATTCTGGCTCAAGAAAAGGAAGACCTTCTACAGCATCTGGAATATGTTATAGCAGTGCTAAGATGCCTAGGGTATTCTGTGAACGAAATAAAGTCCAGTCTAGTACCCTCTCAAGACATGTGCTTTCTGGGTGTGAGACTGAATACAGCAGCCCAGATGGCCTTTTAACCCCGGACAAACAAAAGAGTCTATCACTTTACTTCCATCAACTATCTCATCAGTCCGTGCTGACTGCAAGGACAGTCCTTCAAGCATTAGGGTTCATGGCATCTTGTATTCTGGTGCTTCCCAATGCCAAACTGCATATGAGGAAGCTACAATGGTATCTCAAACATGTATGGACACAGCACTGCCAGGATTTGGACACTGTCATTCAAATAATACCTTGCCTTCAAAAAGAATTTCTGTGGTGGGCTCAGGAATGTCACCTAAACAAGGGACTCTCTGTGACCCGGCCAGAGGCGAGTCAGATTTTAACGACAGATGCCTCAGACATTGCTTGGGAGCTCATCTAAATGGAAAGTGGATACAAGACAAGTGGCCTGCCAGACTACAGCATCTACATATCAACATGAAGGAGATGTTAGCAGTCCAGTTTGCATTAATGGCTTTCAAGGAGTTACTTCTTCCAGGGCAGGTGTTGATTCTAACAGACAACACAACTGTCATGTGGTACATCAACAAACAAGGGGAACACATTCTTATCCTCTATGCAGGCAAGCAATGATTTTATGGGAGACTGCGCTCAGCTTGCAACTAACTCTTCAGGCAAGGTTTCTGCCGGAGCACAGAACTCCTTAGCAGATGTGTTAAGCAGACAAATCATGGATCCCCACAGTGGAAACTGGATCTTCATGTATTTCAGACATTGACAGTGTCATGGGAACTCCAGACATAGATCTGTTCGCTTCTCCACTAAACCATCAGCTGCCAAAGTTTTGCACAATGCGGTTTCATCACACAGCTTGGGAAGTGGATGCTCTTTCTTTCAGTTGGAAAAATCTTCATGTGTATGCCTTTCCACCTCTGCCTCTTCTTCCAAAGGTGCTCTTAAAGGTCAGACAAGACAAGCCAAGGATGATTTTAATAGCTCCAGATTGGCCTCGCAACACTGGTACCCACTACTAAGGAGTCTGGTAAGGAAGCCTCCATGGCCTTTACCTTTGATTCCACATCTGTTATCTCAGAAGGACGGTCATCTGCTCAATGTCAAGCTTCACTCTCTTCATCTAACAGCCTGGCATATTCTGTGTTGAAACACAGCAGGTCTCAACTTCCTCAACAAGTTTTAAATGTGATTATGGAAGCTAGAAGACCTAGTACAAGGAAAGTGTACAGAAAAATGGAGGAGATTTTTATTTTGGAGTACAGCAAAGAATTTGGAGATTTCTGAGCCTAATTTGAGTGTGGCTCTTCAATATCTTACTGAGTTATTGGACAAAGGTTTGTCCCTCTCTTCCATTAAGATTCATGCTGCAGCAATTTCAGCTCACTATGATTGTGACCCACCATTGTTTTCGCATCCTTTGTTCAAGCAGTTTCTTAGAGGGGCAAAGAATATAAGACCCCCGTAGAGCTCCTACTCCTGCTTGGGATCTCAATTTTGTGTTGGAAAAACTTACTCTACAACCTTTTTGAGCCTCGGCTACTGCTGAATTGAAATACTTGTCATGGAAGACTGCTTTTCTCTTGGCTATTACTTCTGCAAGAAGGGTGTCTGAGTTGCAGGCCCTTATGGCAGTAGAGCCCTTTTGATTTTCCATAAGGATAGGGTATCATTACGTACTAATCCTTCCTTTATGCCTAAAGTGGTTTCTAGTGTGGCTTTAAACCAAACTATTCATTTGCCTACTTTTTATGCAGACCCCCAAAATAAAGGGGAAAAGATTTTGCACACTTTAGATGTACACAGGCAATTGCGTTATTATTTAAGCAGGACTAAGGATTTTAGGCAGTCTCAGCAGTTGTTTGTTTCTTTTGCTTTGAGTTCGCAGGGCAAGCCTGTGTCAAAACAAACTATTTCTAGGTGGATTGGGTTTTGCATTGCATTTTGTTATTCCCATCATGGATTAGGCCTCATTCCACTAGGGCTACTGCCACTTCAACAGCATTCCTAAGGGGGGTGGCAACTAAGGATATTTTGGAGGCAGCTACTTGGAGTTCAGTGCATACTTTCTCTAAGCATTATCACCTTCCTCTCTACTCTAAGTCTAGGGCTGGTTTTGCCACAGCTATTTTGCAAGGCATGTTGTCAGCTCCTGCTTCTTTATGATTTGCCAGCCTCCCTTACCTCTGCTTTGGGATTCTACCCAATAGTTAGGACTGCAGCAATGTGGAATGAAGAACATAGTACAGTTTTGTACCTACCATAAATGTAGATGTTCGAGGATCCACATTGCTGCAGTCCAATTTACCCTCCCTCCTTCCCCTCTGTGTTTAGGGGTGGTTGTGTAGGTGAGGTTATATGCTGATAATTTTGTATATATTGTACATGTTTTTGGTGCAGGTATATTGGGGCCTTGTCTTTTTAGGGTCTTCTGACATCTGGGGCAAGAAAAGACTGAGGATATGACGTCGGTCATGCGCATTAGTACCCTGACGTACTGACGTCAGTCTAATGCGCCCTGACCGACGTCAGCCGTATACTTTGGTATTCGGGCCGACTGGACAGCGGACTACCCCCAATAGTTAGGACTGCAGCAATGTGGATCCTCGAACATCTACATTTATGGTAGGTACAAAACTGTACTTTTAATGGATTACCACCTATGTGGTAATTAGGGGTTACCTTGTTTTTCCCAAAGGGTATGACTATACATGTTTTGGCATTTAGCTTAAGGCCATGGCTCTGGCACCAGTTATCCATTTCTATGAGACCTTTCTGGAGGATGTCTGTGTCTGATGGAGTGTCAATTATGGTGCCCAGTTTGCAGTCATCTGCAAATTTTGTCAGCCACAATCCCCCTAGGTTTGCCTGCACTTCAGAAAAATAAATGCCGAACAAGAGGGGGCCCAGGACTGAGCCCTGTGGGACACCGCTAGTGACTGGCTTAGAGTCTGACATGGCACCAGCAACTCTAACCCTGTGTGTTCTGTCCTTGAGCCAGTTTGCAACCCATCTTGTGACATATGGGTTTACATCTAAGCTGGTGAGCTTTTCTATGATGCCCGAGTGGGGTATTGTGTCGAATGCTTTTGCTAGGTCAAGGTAGGCTGTGTGAACTGCCTTACCCTCATCAATGGCCTTAGTGACTGTTTCGAAAAAGTCGACCAAGTTCAAGAGGCAGGATCTGCCCTTGACAAAGCCAAATTGGGTAGGATCCAGTGTCTGTAGGTCCCCAATGTCTTTATTCATGAGTTCCATTATGATCCTCTCCATAGCTTTGCAGACAAGGCTCGTCAAGCTTATGGGGCGGTAATTTCCAGGGTCCGTAGAAGCACCGCCTTTGTGGAGTGGGACCACAGTTGCCGTCACGCCATTCTTTGGAGTCGTATCCTGTAGTAAGGCTAAGATTAAACAGCAGCCTTATGTGTGGGTTTAGTTCCTCATTGAGTTAGGTAGCACACAGCCGGGACACCGTCCGGTCCCATTGATGCTGTGTTTTTGCTTTAGAGAGCAGCTCTCACCTGGGCATCTGAGATGTTTGGGAGGCTAGACTCTGGTGGGATAGATATTTCTCCTTTTGGGGGAGGGAGGGAAATTTGCACTGAACCTGTCTGCCAGTATGTTGGCAATGTCTGTGGGTTCAGTGATTTTTTATCATTTTGGACTAATTCTGAGCATATCTGGGAGTTTCCACCCAGGTTTCTAACATAGCTAAAGAAGGCTTTATGATTGTCTTTTGTGTCATTAGCGATTTTTCTCTCAAAGTTGGCCTTGGATAATTTTATGAGTGATCGTAGTTTTTTGCTAGTATTGATCAGAGATGCCTTCCCATTTAGGGATTTTGCTCTGTCATGTAGTAGCTTTCTCCTCTTGTTGTAGAGTTTGTTTATGGCTGGAGTCCACCAGACCCCGTGCCTGCCTTTGGTGGAAAAGGTCTTGATTTTATTAGGGATTGCTTGATCCATACATTCCTGGAGGTGCTCGTAGAAGGCATTTGTAAGGGTTTCAGCAGCATGGGTTGTGGTTTCCACTGGCTCGGGGGCCTTGAAGGATACCACTCCAGTCTTAAGAAGTGTGAAGTTTGCTTTTGAGAAGTTCTTCACTGTGGTCTTTTTTGCTGGGGGCGGGGGCGGGATGTGGATCTCCAGTGAGATTAATTTATGGTCTGATCTCACCAATGAGGGATATACTTCCGGTGTGGAGCATTTTGTCCCCATGTTTGTGATGATCAGGTCTAGTATATTTTCTCCTCTTGTGGGAATGGTGACTAGTTGTTCCATAGCATTTGAGTTTATGAACTCAAGGAACCTTTGGGCTAGGGTGTTGGGGCTTGAGTAATGCTCCCAGTCTATGTTTGGGTAGTTGAAGTCACCCAATATGATGGTGTTTGGAGAGACATTTATACTCTCCAGTGTCTTCAGGAAGGCTGTGTGGGTTTCCTGAGTTTGAGAAGGTGGTCTGTAGCATGTTACAAACTGTAGGGCAGTTTTACCTATGGTTAATTGCACCTGGATGGTCTCCGATGCTTCGTGCGTTGCCACTAACCTGGAGGTGTGGGTATCCTTTATGAATATGGATACTCCTCCTCCTTTTGTAGTTCGGTCCGGATTTTGGGGCGGGCATGATATGAGGTATAACCTGATAGTGCTGGGGTGCTCTCAGGAGCCTTGAACCACGTTTCAGTCACAGCACAAACATCGATGTTCTCCATACTGAGGAGGGCTTAGAGGCGTGCATCTTGAGGTTTAGACTTCTGGCATTGAGCAGTATTACCCTTAGTTTTTCTCCATTTTTGTTTTCTAGGGCGGTAGGTTTATCATTTGAGCCTTGCCTAAAAAAGGCACTATGGGGGTGGCAAGAGCCTTTGCCAATATCCGGAAGCCCAGGGGTGACAGGTGCAAGCCGTCCCTTGTGAAGCAGCGTGGCTTGTCAAGCATGTCATCCCAAGCAGACAGACATTGGATCCCCTTAGAATGACACCAGTAATTAAGCCAATTATTAAAGCTGATCATTTTGTCTCTGTATTGTGGCATCATTCTTGGTGAGGGTAGGATACTGCTCAGGGTCAGGGTCATACCGGCCTGGGCTACATAATCTGAGAGCTCCTCTATGTCTCTTTTCATGTAGTCCAGGGAGGTACGTCTCAGGTCGTTCACACCGGCATGGACAATGACTGTGTCATACTTGTACTTGCTGTGGAGTGACCTGAGTGCTTGTGTTATGTGGCGGATTCTAGCGCCTGACAGGCAGCTAACTGTGATCTTTTCCTTGTTCAGTCTGGTGAGTGGGACGTCAGTGTGTCTGACTATGGAGTCACCTATAACAAGTGTGTCTGGCATTGTGTTTGGCCTTAAGGGCTGTGACTGTTTAGCACACTGACTTTGAGAACTATGTGTTGCATGTCTTATGTCTTGAGGTGGCAGTTGCTTGGGTGTCTGCTTTGGAGGCCTCTGTAGTTTTGGTAGATTTTTGATCAGTGCCTCGAGTATGTCTTTGTGTGTTTATGTGTTTGTTTTGCAGTTGTGATAGTTCTATGTGAAACTGGGTTTGTGGTGTGCGTGGTTTCCTTCTCCTCCTGTCTGGTCTTGCCAGTCCTGAGTTGAGAGAGCTCAGCCTCCAGTTTGGCTATATAGTTGCATCTCTCACATGTATTTGTGTTTTGTGGGAGAAGGAGTGGGTTGTCTGTGTACATGAGGCAATTGTAACATTGCCTCAAGATGCCCAGATTCACCAGCTGAACAGGAGAGGACGCTAGCAACTGACCCTTCGACATGCTAGAAAAAGTGAAAAAGTTTGCTGTGTAACTGAGTCAGAAGGGACCTATAGGGAAATGAGTACTCAAGGGGATTCTAGGCTAATGTAGTACTTTGTTTAGTATACAAGTACTTTACCTATATAAAAATGCTTTAGGAGCAAGTGCTGAGCTATTGAATAGACTGTTTAGATTGCAAGTAGAGAAGTTCTAAGGGAAAAATTGAAGAGCAGACTTTACGGAGCCAGAAATAGTTTAACCTTGTTTAACCGGCGCTGCCCGATGGTGCTCTATGGGCAACTCCGCTAAATCACGCCAAAGCGTGCTAAAGCGGGCTTTATAGCAGGGCGTTGAAAAGACCTAGGAATTGACCCAAAATGGCCAATAGACTACAAGTTTCTGGCTGGAACCACTGCTCTAGGGACAAATAGGCTGCTCAGTGCTCCCCACTCCCACTGGTGAACAAAGAAGCTTCCCTTTATCCAAATAAGGATATGGAATAGCACAGGAACCAAGCCAAAGCCCAGAGATCAGCAAACTCTGAAGACTGGACTATTCTAGTTCAGTAAGGTGGGAAAACAAGATTTTTTTTTTTTTTTACAGAAAACAGAGGAAAAACAGACAGTAAATGCTATAAATGCTTTTAAACGGCTAGCACTTGAGTGTGTTAGCCTACAGGTAAAATTAAGCAACAAATAACTTTTTAAAAGTGCAAAACAGTTAATCAACACAAAAACAGTTTAAATAGAATGCAGAGCTGTATAAACAGGCGAAAATGCAGTCGCTAAGCAGTAAATAATCAAAAGCCAGAAAAATACTTAAATCAGGAAAAGTCACTCTTTTGCTCTCTGCTGCTTGTAGAACTCTGCAGGACACCACGAGGAGCTGTGCTGAGTTGAATACAAGCTAAAAAGCGCTAAAGCGGGCTTTATTACAGGGGGCTGAAAAGAGCTAGGAATTGACCCAAAATGGCCAATAGACTACAAGTTTCTGGCTGGAACCACTCCTCTAGGGACAAACAGGCCGCTCAGTGATCCCCACTCCCACTGGTGAACAAAGACGCTTCCTTTTATCCAAATAAGGATATGGAATAGCACAGGAACCAAGACAAAGCCCAGAGGTCAGCAAACTCTGAAGACTGGACTATTCTAGTTCAGTAAGGCAAGCAAGATTTGGTGAAGCCTTAAAGCGTAAGACATTCAGACAATAGACATGAAACTGTACCAAAAAAAGAAGGTACACCAAGATAGAAAAGGAGCTGTTAGCAATACAGCATGGATGTGAGAAACAGAATATGTTTCTGGCAAAGAAGTTTAAGCAGGAAAGGGCCATAAACTCTTGTAAAACATATTAAGAAAGTCTTTGGGCAATGCATCTCTAATAATGTAAAGGATGTTACGTAATCTGCAAAAGTATGATCTCAAATTGAAATGCACACCTGGAAAGTGGAATTATATATAGGACATATGTTAAGTATACATATTTATCAAAGCAGAGTGAAGATTTGCTGGAAGAAGAAATTGAGATTTTAGAGTTAGTATCAATTTTACTTGTGAAAGAAGAAAAAGTAAAAGTTCTACTGATAGTAACTTAGAAATTGTTTACTGAAAACTCCCAAAGAGAGCTTGGCCAGAATGAAAGTCATAAGTCAGAAAAGAATTCAAATATTACTTTCCCTTCAGGGGAAAATACATTGTGTCCACGTCTTAAGGTGTAAAGCCAACTAAACTGTAGCTCCCGCCCCCACAGCTGATGCTCTAAAGACAACACCAGTCATACCTTAATAGAGAAATGCAGTGAAAATGCCAGATATAAAATAGGTTTGCCACGATATCAGCACAGATAGAAAAAGAGTGCAAAACTGTAACATTGGAATTCATACCATAATACCAGTTCAAAGGAAGAAATATTAGGAAATACAAATGCCAGGAAGAGTGTGAGGCAGAATGGATACAGATTTGTATCATTTCAAAGAAGCAGCATATCTCATGTAAGTAAATTATCACTCCAAATGTACAGAAGTAACTAAACTGCAAGGCTTTACAGTACTGGAATGGGAAATGATTTAAAAGTCCATGTTTTTAAACTAAGCATGGAGATTGTCATATTAGACAGCGGTTTACAATTTAAGAGACACAGGTTCAAAAAAGGTGGGCAAGAAGGTGAGTTTAAGCACATATCTACAAGTTCATGTTACTCTCAGAAATGTGGACAGCTAAAGAGAACCATTTATGTAGTGAAAGAGTACAGCAGTAGCCATGGGGTTGTCATCTTACACTTTTGGAATATAGGAGTACTCCATTGCAGTGTTTTCATTCCTCTCCACCTCAGCTGTTGTTTAAGTAGGCAGAAGAGTAAGATACCAATATTCGCTACATTACTGATGCCAGGTAATCAAAGCAGAAGCAATGAAATGCAGAAACGTAATCTGGTGAGTCTAAAGTTTAGTAATAACAGACACTCAAGGAGATTATCTAATATGAGGCTAGAAAAAAAGAATCAGTGTTTCATAATCATGTAATAGTCAACAACAAGAAGTAGTGTTTTTTGCATAGCAACGTTACACAGACAGAGCTATATCTAGCTGTTGTGGTGCCCAGTGCATCTCCTCTATGTGGTAACACCATTCTCAAGTGAAGGAGGAGCAAAAAACAAATAAACAAAAGTTGTTCACTTCTGAGTCAAGGATTGACAAAAAAGGTATTCTGATAAAAAGCAAAAAAGAGCTCAGCAATGTAAAAATGTTCAAAATATTCTTCTTTCAGAATACTTGTAGCTTGCTACAAATATAATGAGTAATTTACTTACAGCCATACCTCTCAACCTGGAAACATCAAAAATCTGGACAAGGGCCATGAAAAATAGGTACAAATCTGTACGCTGGTTAACATAAAATTAGCATACATATTTACGTAGCCCAACCCACTCCAATGGAATTATGGGATACCAACTTTCAAATGCAAATTGAAGAACAGACAACCAAACTATGTCACTAGAATCCCGTTGCAGCCATTCCAATGTCCCATTACCTGGCTATTTTACCCCATTTACCATAAACACTAATGTGCATACTGCTTTACTTCTCCTCTAGCCACCAGGTATATTCACCTGGGGCATTTTACACAACACACACAGACACACACACACACACACACACACACACACACACACACACACACACACACCACTTAAATCCATAAAGCAGATCGGCAGCTTAAATCCATAAAACAAAAACAGCAGCTTAAACACACACCAAAATGGCAGCTTAAATCCATAAAATGCAACGGCAGCTTAAGCACACACAGCTTAAATCCATAAAACCGAAACGGCAGCTTAAATCCATAAAAATGCAATGGCAGCTTAAATCCTATGCATACAAAATGGCAGCTTCTGTCCATAAATACCTCTGCAAACAAATCTCCTCCTTCCAGGCACGTCCATAAATACCAGGGAAATGGCAGCTCGCAAATCTCCATTCCAGGGAAACAGCAGCTCTGTAGGCAGTAGCAAAGCATTTTTGTGGCTTGTTCTGTTCCTGTTAACAGCTAAGGAACAGCCGGAAATGCATGCACGTTGAGCCTTTGAGCTCAAATCCGACAGGCTGTGGCCGGCCGTTTCAGGGAGCTGATGTCATTGCAAATGTGATGATGTCAGCTCAAAAACCTGGAAAAAAAATTTTAAATAAAAAATGCCAAGAAATTTGGAAATTAAGGGGTGCCACTCTGGAATCGTGGCACCCCATTATTTGGACCACAAAACTCGGTAAAAACCGAGTAATTCAGCACGGTTGGGAGGTATGCTTACAGCCATTCTGAATTACTCCACACAGCACTAAAGTCCTTCAGCTGTGACAAATCTAATAGCGGAATTCAGATACTGAATATTGACATTGCACTACCACTAGTCAGCATCTACTGATCACACTGCCTGACTTCTTAACAGCCAGAGAGCTTCTCCTTACCACCAATCAGCATCTACCGATCACACCACCTGGCACAGTAATGCCCAGGGAGGCTGCCCCATTCTCCCTACCTGGTATTGCAGTAACGCTGATCAGCATCTACTGATCACACCTCCTGACAACTTGACACCCAAATAGGCTCACTCTTTTACCTTATCCTAGCTATGTTTCTGGACAGAGATAATTTGCAGTCTATGATGAAGACTGAAGAAGATTGACTAGTGTATAGAATGAAAAGAAAACCTAAAGTTACAAATGTTTTGAAATGTGCTAAATTGTGTGATTTATTGTAAACCTGTGATGTATTAGAATAGAAGTAAAACTAATTATGCATATAATTTATGTGCAGTATTGCATATCTACCTCATAAATTTATTTTAATGTGAAAGGGGGGTGTAGAATATGATACATTTCTTTTAAGAGATTTTCATTGCCTCCATTGCCTAGTAGTGTGACTCTGCGCAAGTAACTTAACCAGACACTGCTCCCAGGCTGAGTCAATAAAAGGTCCACGGAAATCAGTGCTATACCGCAGAAAAGAAATACAAATAACAACTAGTCAGATGCATGATGTATAGTCACTTCATCTGTACATAAGCAATGATGCCCAACAGGGTAGCATTACAGGAAAATTATAGAACTCCTAGGGGTGTTGTAACAGTCAGTGTCACAAGGAGGATGATTTTCCACTCCTAGGAGGTTTATTTCCCAGTAATGCGCACCCTGTCAAGCATTACTGTGCTCAGAAAAGAAGCTATCTGTTAGATTGTTCTCTATCTGTTTTATTATTGATATATAGATTTTTTCTTTTATATTTTTGATGTAAAATAGTTCCTCCACCTAATATGTCATATTTTCCGTAGGATATGTAATCGTTACTGAAAATATTTTGCATCCAAAATATGAGATCTAATAAAGCTGAACAAGTTTGGAAAGCATGTGATAAGTTGTCAATCTCGCCTTCATTCTTGCTGGATGGGTTCGGAGCCGATCCTCGGCTCCATTCACTGCTAAGCTCGAGAATCACTTTTACCAGCTCGAGGCAGCCCTATATCCCATGATGCAAGGCGGTGATTACCCAGATCTCATTTGCCGCTTCGCTCATGAGGTCACCTTTTTGCCAGCTCCTGGTAAGTGAATTTTCATTACTCTTTTTCAAGAGATTTAGCTATCCTAGTTTCTAAATTTTTTCCCTTTCATAGTTAGTTAGTTCCCCGATTCACTTAGACCCTATTCCCGTTAGTTTTCTCGATCCCTTATCTTTTTTTCTGTTAGTCAGGCCTTAGGCCTTAACCTCCCAACAATTTCCTGTCCGGATTTTTGTTAGGTGTGTCTGTGTTTTTGTTTTAGTTAGTGTATTTAAGGACTGAGTGTGTGTGTGTTTGTGTCCAAACTCAGTCATGTCTAAAGACACTAGGGTCACAGGTTTTAAGAAGTGTGACTCGTGCTGTCAGAAGATGTCTCTGACAGACGGTCACACTTTTTGTATTTATTGCCTGGGACCCCTTCACCTGCAGGACTCCTGTGCTATTTGTCATTCTTTCAGCCAGAGAGTCCTGCAGGACGAGCGTAAACAAACTGATCCTAAGGGGTCTTCTCAAGCCTGAGAGCTCCCCGGCTAAGGTCGGCTCCGGGAAGACCTCCAAGCCATCCAAGACCCAGACTTCGGTGTCCAAGTCTGTGGCCTTGGTTCCGACTCCACCAGAGTCGACATCGGCTCCGTCCGGAGCCGATCCTTCCTTCTTGGAAAGTTTAGTACCGGTGCCGATCGGCACCGATACCCTGGCTTTGGCACCTGTGTCGGCTCTGGCTGGAGCCGATACCCTAGCTTCGAAGCATGTGTCTGCTCCGGCTGGAGCCGACACATCTCTATCCCAGCTCGGAGCCGACAAGCTGTTGGCTCCAACTGGAACCGAAGGTTCGTCAGCTCCGATGGCTCCGTCGAGGAAGAGATCTAGATCTCCTTTGCTGGAGTCTATCCACTTGGCTCCGGCCTCACCCTTACTTTCGGAGCAGAGCCATTGGAGCCGATCCTCAAGGTCTTCCAGACTCTCAGACCATGACATGGAGAAAGTGGTGAGTAGACTACTAAAATCACAGGCACTGGCCCAGATGCTCCATAGCCCATCTCAGCAGACGACCGCTATTCCACACCCTCCTGAAATTCCTCCTTCGACTCTCCTACAGAGCTCGGAGCCGGAGATTATTGGTACCGTGACTGTTGCTGCTTCAGAGCCGATACCACCCTTTGCTCCGTCTTCGACTCCTATCTCCTCCTTGAGACCGTCCTTGGAGGGATCCGGTCATCGGGCTTCCCTGGTCGGTTCCGAGGGGGCGAGTGGCATCGGACCCTTGTCCGACCCCGTTCTCCCTCTCGGAGCTTGACCTTGGTGAGCTCGGCTGACATCTGCTTGAGCCTTCCTTTTCGGTGGGGCCGGGATCCCTGTTTCTTCGGGCGGGGCTCTCAGTCCTCCCTAGGAGGGTAGCCTTGAGGTGATGAGGAGTGTGCTAGCCCCGAGCTTAGTCAGCAGTCGGTTCCTTTAGCTCCTCCCTCGGTGCCTGTAGATGTCTCTTCCCACTCTCTTGCTCCCGGACCCAGAGATCCATCGCCCCAGGTTTCCCCATTGGGAAGAACTCCCTCTTCGAGGTTTCTCCTGATCCTTCAGGAGAGCCCCATAAGAGGATCTGCAAGAGGAAGCACTTAGACTCCCCTGAGTCTCTGACATCAGATACCGACTTAGATGAGTCGGAGGGTCCCCAAGATCCCCTCTGAGGATGTCTCCTTTTCAGACATCCTTGAACTCCTGAAACAGAGGGAAACTGGCCTCCATTAATCCCTCCGAGGATGAGTCGGTATACCTGGAGGCTTTTGGATCTCGACCCTCCACCTCCTGGGTGTCTCCGCCTTTCGACCCCCTCATGGACGTGATGGCTCGAAAGGTGTGGGCATCTCCTGATTCTGTGGAACCAGTCCCCAGGAGGCCTTCTAAATTTATCACGGCCCCCACTGAGAAACAGTTTCTCACAAAAGGTATTCCGGTTGATGCCATGGTGGTGGCAGCCGCCACCAAAAAGGAACTTGCAGATCCTTCCGTACCAGTCTATCCTCCTGACAAGGAGTCTAGGACCATGGACAGGTATGGTAAGTGGATGTTTTCCTCAGCGACCTTTGCTATGCGTTCGCTGAATTATTCATGTCACTTCACCCGACTTCAAAGAGATATCCTCAAAGAATTGGGCGAGGTAGTACAGGATCCGTCAGCTGCTGGGGCTCAAGAGAAGATTGCCTCTCAGCTGGGAATCCTAAATTCCATAACTAACTCCTCCATGCGGCTCATTTCTTATGCAGCCGATGGGAGTAGAGCGCAGGCACAGGAGTGGCTCTCAGGCGTCAGTCCTGGATGCGGCTTTGCAATTTTGCAGACCCCTTTAAGGCATCCTTCACAAATTCTCCCTTTGATGGCACAACTTTGTTTGGACCTCAGGTGAAGGACACCTTGACCAGGTGCGAGCAAGACGGCAAGACTCTTTCTGCCATAGGAGTCCGTTTCTCCACCCCTTCTAGACCTTATCCCAAAGGTCAGAAGGGAGGAAAATGTGGTTCAAAATCTCAGAAGTCACGCCTGACGACATGGTCAGTTTACCCCCAGAGGCAGAGGAGGTAATAACAATAGGCGCCCTAGGGGCAGAGGAGGTCCAGAACCAGGGCAGCAGAGAGCCTCTCTGACCAGCCCTTCCAGCATCCCTGAGGTGTTGCACGACTGCCCCACTTGGAGGCAGTCGGGGAAGATGTCGCTGTACCCAGAAGCCTGGCTTTCCCTCTCTCAAGACAAATGGGTACAGTCGATCATATCTGAGGGTTACAAGATTCCTTCGAGGAAAGCCTTCCCTCAAAAGGTTCCCTTCCAGGCGTTCCACCCGGTCTAAGGGAAATTGCAAAGCTAGAGGTTTCAAAGCTTCTAGAAAAAAGGGCCATCCAGCCAGTTTCAACAGATCATTTAGAGTCCGGAATCTACACAAGGTTCTTTTTGGTTCCCAAAAAGACGGGAGACTGGAGACCAATATTAGACCTCAGCAGGCTGAACAAGTCTGTCAAAAAGACAAGATTTTGGATGGTCACACTTCAATCAATTTTGCCCTTTCTGGGCAAAAACAACTGGATGTGCTCCATAGACCTTCAAGATGCGTACTGTCACATAAAAATCCACAGATGCTCCAGAAGGTTTCTCCACTTTCGGCTGGGGGCCAGTCATTTTCAATTCAGAGCCCTGCCCTTTGGTCTCACTACAGCCCCCAGAGTGTTCACCAAATGCATGGCAGCGGTCACGGCTCACCTGAGACGTCAAGGATTCCAGGTGTTTCCGTATCTAGACGACTGGCTACTCTCAGCCACCACCAGGCATCAACTTCTCCAAGCCAGAGATTATACTCTACGTCTCTGCGGTCAGTTAGGAATTTCAGTCAACTTCGAAAAGTCTTCCTTATCGCCTTGCCAATCTATTACCTTTATAGGCGCAGATCTAAACACTACTCGGATGTCAGCAAACCTAACCAGTCAAAGAATCCTAGATATCCAAAACCATGTTCGGATCGTCCTATCCAGCAAAAAGGTACAAGCCAGGTTGGTCCTGAAAGTGTTGGGCCTCATGGCAGCCGCCATCACACTTCTTCCTCTGGCACATTTTTACATACGTCTCCTACAATGGATGTTGTTTACCCAATGGTCCTTCCAGCAGCTTCCCATGCATCACAAGATCCTGGTGACACAGACCTGCAAGAGCCATCTATCCTGGTGGACTTCTTCTCCCCTAGTCCATCAGGGCAGACCATTTGTCCCCCCGGCCCCGGTAGCCACGGTCACTTCGGATGCCTCCCTGATCAGGTGGGGGGGCATTATCAGGGCAGGATGGTTCATGGCACGTGGCAACCGTTCAAATACCACCTGCACATAAATGTCCTAGAGATGAGAGCAGTGCTTTTAACGTTGCAAGCCCTCAACGACTTTCTTCCCTTAGGAACCATTGCAATTCACAAGGACAACATGTCCGTGGTGTGGTACATCAACAAGCAGGGTGGGACCAAGTCCTATCCCTTGTGTCGAGAAGCTCTTAGACTTTGGCAATGGGTGATCTCCTCTCATCGGTTTCTGGTAGCAACGCATATCCCTGGGAAAACCAACATAATAGCGGACAGATTGAGCAGAGCTATACTCATGCCTCATGAGTGGTCTCGCAAACAATCCATAGTGGAGGAGATTTTTCAGAAGTGGGGCCGCCCATGCTGTGACCTTTTTGCTACACCCCAAAACAGCAAATGCCCAGACTTCTCTCTATTTCCACTTCCGGGCCATCCCCCCAGAGACACTTTTACCCAGGATTGGCCCCGGGGACTTCTATATGCCTTTCCCCCCTTTCCGTTAATACCGCAGGTACTCCAGAAAGCTACCGTCTTGAGAGCCAAAATGATTCTCATTGCCCCTTACTGGCCTCGACAAATTTGGTTCCCGTTCCTTCATCGCCATCTCATGGTGCAGCCTTGGCATCTGGACCCAGTTCCAGATCTTCTGACCCACCAGTCGGGTCAACTGCACCGATCCATTCGTTCCCTCAACCTCACCGCTTGGTTGCTCCACTTCCTTCCTTAGCCAGGCTTCCTATGATCTCTAACCCCGTTAGAGATATCATAGTAGCTTCTCTAAAGTCCTCTACCAGGAGGATTTACTCTAGCAAATGGAAACGTTTCTCCTTTTGGGCAAAGTCTAAGAACACAGACCCTTTACTGCCCTATTCAGTCAGTCTTGGACTTTCTAGCTGAAATTTTTCACTCTGGTTCTTCTTCTTCCACAGTTAAAGTCCAGTTGGCAGCAATCTCTAATTTCCATGTTGGATTTGCAGACCAAAATATTATGTCTCACAAACTTTGTAAAGCCTTTCTCAGAGGGGTGTTCCTACTTAAACCCCCTGTTAGAGATCCTCCACCACAGTGGGACCTAAATTTAGTGCTGGCATCCTTGATACTTCCCCTTCGAACCGGCTACATACTCATTAAAATTTCTTTCTTGGAAGACACTCTTTCTAGTTGCTATTACTTGACTAGGAGAGTGTCGGAACTACATGCTCTCTGTGTTCGTCCCCATATACTTGGTCTTCCACAAGGATAGAGTATCCTTAAGAACCAATCCATCCTTTTGCCCAAGGTTGCTTCAAAACAAATTTAAATCAATCCATTGACCTTCCTGTATTTTTCCCAATCATTCTAACAGGGCAGAACAAAGATTGCATTGCCTAGATGTTCATAGCCAACTCAGATATTACTTGGACAGAACAAAGCAATTTAGGAAATCTGATCAGCTTTTTCCTTTCTTATGCTGAAAATAGAAAGGTCTTCCTGTTTCTAAAGTAACCTTATCCAGATGGCTATCTTCCACCATTTCTGACATTTATCAGCTTAGGGGCAAACAACTTATCTCAAAACCTAAAGCACATTCTACTAGAGGTCTAGCCACATCTACAGCTTTTCAGGCTAGACTACCCTTGGACACTATTTGTGCAGCAGCCACTTGGGCCACTCCTCATACCTCCGTTTCTCATTACAAATTGGATTTGGCCTCCAGGAACAGGGCAAGTTTTGGTTCCACAGTTCTCAAGAGTCTGTTCCATTGAGCCACCCAGGATAGAGGTGCTAGGGGCCTTGGTCCCATCCAGCAAAAATGAAGGCGAGATTGACAACTTAACATTTAGAAGTTATGTACCTACCATAACGTTCCATGTTAGTCGTCTTCTCTCGCCTTCTTTCTTGCGTCCCTCCCTCCTGTCCCCCTAGCCTGGACAGACCTTGATTTTCCTTTTTCTCTGGGAGATTGTTCTCCCTTGGACACCAGTTAGTTCTGGAGCTTTGTTACCTGGGTTCCCCTTCAGTCTCCTCAGGTTAGTTGTTCTTCTTTCCTTGTGGACAGATTGCGGGCAGTTTTTCCTCTAGATACCAAACGAGATCTGGGTAATCACCGCCTTGCATCATGGGATATAGGGCTGCCTCGAGCTGGTAAAAGTGATTCTCGAGCTTAGCAAGTGCCGAGTCGGAGCTGAGGATCAGCTCCGAACCCATCCAGCAAGAAAGAAGGCGAGAGAAGACAGCTAACATGGAACGTTATGGTAGGTACATAACTTCTAATTCGCATCATGTGCACTGTCATTGAAGATACTGATGTGAGCTTACTCATATGCTCTGTTTCCAGGGGAACCTGTTTATATGCAGTACATCATGTTGTGAAGAGAATGTCAAGACCAGAACTCCACAGTGACTCTGGTTAGCAACATCTTCATCAGGGTGGTCTGTGCCATTGATGAGGCAATTAGAATGCAGAGGCTGGCATTTCTCCCAATTAGTCCTCCAAGCGTTGCCTAACTACCTACACCAACTCTTAGATTCGCTGTTTAAGGGCCCCATACTGTTCACATTGAAAGTAATGATGAAAAAGGGCCAGCCTCTTATTGCTGCAGGTGTAAAATTTCACATCTGACAGTATACCTTTATTAAAATGCAAATATGCTAGCAGAAGTTGTTTTGGGACTGAAACCTGCAGTCTCAGTAGCAGAGCTATGATAGTCTCAGGACCAATCTGATTCTGAGCACATCAGGGATGCTGGGACAAAGGAATGGATCTGTCCTGATTGTCAAGGGGACTTTGTGCATTTCCATGGGGGCTAAAACACTTTTTACTCCCTGACTGGGTGAGTATACTTTTTTGAGCCAGAGGTTTTAATATTAATATTATTTGCAAAAAAACAATGTATATCTATCAAATGAGATAGGATCATCATCAAAGCAGTGTGTTTCAGCTTCTCCAGTTAGTGGTCACCACAGCAGATCAACGGTCCACAGATTGATTGGCAGTGGAGTTTTTATGGGGTCAAGTTGTTAGCCACAGATTGATTGGCAGTGGAGTTTTTATGAGGTCAAGTTGCCAGCCTTCAAAGAAGGCACATGCACACACACGCACCTACCTGCTTGTCTTTTTAAAAACTCACTCGACTGCAGGGAAGATGTGCAGACTCCACACAGAATTCGAACCAGAGAACCTCTTTCTGTGAGGTGACAATGCTAACTGCTGCACCACCTCAGCTGACAGGATCATCATTATCATCACCAATGCCTTTTTTCCTCTTTTTTTCTACATGGGGTTAGTTTGTCCTTCAACTGCTAAAATCTGTCTCCATTCTGTGCCACTGTCCTGCCTTATTCAATGGTCATGCTTGACTGTCCGTGGTCTTCTGTCATACAGTCAATTTTTTGGATGGATATCCTTGTTTCCTCTTCCTTCTTCCTTTCTTTCCCATATCAGCTTCACCAAATCACCACCTGCTTTTCCACAGATGTGGCCAAACCACCACAATCTGTTCATCTGATTTTCAGTTAGAGGGTGTCCCCTTATTCCCTCCTTCTCCTTTTCTGATAAGGAGTTAGCTGTTTGTTAGAGTCATTATGGTGGAACCATCGGTTCCAAAAACCTCCAGTCTCTCGATTCTGACAACTGCTCTGATCTTCTCGATACCTCCTTCTATTGAGGGATCTGGGAGTCGACACTCCCTCGTTGGATATGAGGAGGAAGCGACATTGGACACTAGTCTGACCCCACTCTCCTTCTTGGAGCTTCTGCGCAGGTGAGCTTGGCTCCCACATCAGCCTTGGAACCATTGTCCTTGGTGTGGAAGTGGTCTCTCAACTCTTCGGAGCTGCGGACCCTCTCGGGCCAGGCACATGGTGCCTTTGAGGTGATGAGGAGTGTGCTGTCCTCTCAGACAGCTCCTCCCTTAGCTTCTGCTACTCCATCCCCTGCGGAGCCAGTGTCATCCCTCTCACCACCCCTCTATTCTAAGCGTAGGGAACCAGTGCCCCAGGATGCCCCATTGGGTGACCCCCCCCTTCCGAAACCTCCCCAGAGCATCCCTCTAAGGAGATCCCTCAGAAGAAGATATGTAAGAGGAAGCATGTGGACTCCCGTGAGTCTGTGACATCGGACACTAACTTGGAGGACTCGGAAGGGTCCCCATGGTCCCCCTCTGAGGATGTCTCATTCTCAGACATCCTGGAAATTCTCAAGAAGAGGGGTGGCTGGTAGTCCCTTCCTCTTCTAAGGATGAGTCCGTGTACCTGGATGCATTCAGTTCCCGACCCTCCACCTCTTGGGTGTCTCTGCCCTTCAACCCGCTGCTAGGGGTAGTAAGTCGAAAAGCATGGAGCTCTCCGGAATCGATGGAACAAGTTCCGCGGAGGCCCAATAAGTTCATAATGGCACCAGATGACAAAATGTTCCTAATCAAGGGTGTGCCAGTTGATGATATGGTGGTGGCTGTGGCCACTAAGAAGGAATTAGCAGAGACTTCTACATCTGTCCATCTGCCGAACAAAGAGCCCCGTACAATGGACAGATACGAGAAGCATGTCTTTTCTTCAGTGGCCTAAACTCTTAGGTCACTGAAGTATCTATCCCATTTCATCCCTCTTCAGAGGGATCTCCTGAAAGAGATAGGAGATACCCTACAGGATCCTACAGCTGCGGGAGCTGCAGATAAAACCGCTTCTCAGCTTGGAATCTTATCTTTAGTAGTTAACTCCTCCATGCAGCTTATCTCCTATGCAGCCAATGGAGCAAGCAGGGATGCAGGCACAGGAGTCACCTTACGGAGACATTCATGGATGCGCCTTTGTCAATTTGTGGAGCCTTTCAAGTCCTCCTTTACCAACGCCCCCTTTGATGGCTCGTCGTTGTTCGGGCCTAAGGTAAAAGAGATTCTAACCAGGTGCGAGCAGGATGGCAAGACTCTCTCTGCTGTGGGAGTATGTTTTTCCACACCTTCTAGACCTTACCCTAAAGGTCAAAAAGGTGGAAAAAATGTGGATGTTCTTCGTGTTTCACTGTTGCAGTCATTACATTTGGGTAATCTGCTGGCAGGTTGCCCTCAGTCGGCCTGAATTCAAAAGTCTTGGGTCCTGTGTCGGTTGCTGTCTCCTCTTCCATGATGTCAGGTCGTCAGGGATATAAAACATGCAGCTGACACCATTTTCTTTAGTCTTTTTTGCCGCGTGGTGCCCGAAGCAGAAGCATTTTGCAAGTGCCGGTCGGCCGACTACTGAAATATTCGAGTTTGAGTTTCAGAACCGAAGTCTTCACTAAAGCTAAGTAACCCATTGGGGAAACTTTTTTCTTGTTTTTTTACCGATGTCAGAAAAAGTTAATAATTGTATTACTTGTGGGAAGCAAATACATCATAAGGATTTCCATTTATACTGTATTCCTTGCCTAGGCTCTGATCACAACGTGCCTAGCTGTCAGTTTTGTGCTAGATTTAACCAACGCACTATTAAGCGTCGGTATATTTTTGCATCTAAGTATTTTGGAAACAGATTTTAACTACCCAGAAATGTCATCGGATAGCAATCTGAGTACCGGAGTGCATAAAAAACGCAAAGAAAAGGACAGAGAAAGGCAGTCTAGATCCAAAACTGACGATGAAGCTTCTCCTATGCCAGTCGCCGGTTCGTCGGTACTCAGTGAGGCACTTTTGCAACCCCTGATATCCGCTACCTTCGAGTCGCAGGCCTGTACCAACACCCATGTGGTGTTCGGCATGCCGCAAGATACTCAAGGTATTGGACCGACGGATGTATCTTGGATGGGTTCAGAGCCGCTGAGCAGGCACCGGCTTCTGAGGGTGTATTCAGACCTAAACATTTTTATATCAAACTGACGAAAGCTGCAAAACCAAAGGCAAAGACACCTTCTAAAACTAAAAAAGCGACGCCTGAGCCATGTGCACAGGCCTCTATGCCTAAAAAACAGATGATCAAAATGGCTGAAAACCTTATTACCTTGATCAGGGGTACCCATCCCCCTCCAGATGAGGCCTAGGCAAGACACTGACTATGAATCTTCAGATCAGGTTTCTATTTCTTCTGATTCCTCTTCTGATCAGGAATTATCTCTACCTCCCTATGAGGATTTTGATGCTGAGGAGTCTATTCCATCTGCATCTCCTCCTGAGGATTATTCATTTGGAGAAACCTTGCATACTTTGAGGGAGCATTTTCACTGGGAGAGTCAAGACTTCTCAGAATCAAAAAAGGCTCAATTCCTTCTTCTCCCTCAGCACAAGCCTTTAGCCATTCCCCCCGTTTTAGACATTGTGGATGATGTGTTTTCAGAGTCAAGCCTGACCCCTGACTCCTTACATCCGGCTCCCAGTAAGCCTGACAGGTATTACAGGGTCCCTGACTCTCACAAATTTTTATTTAGTTATTTATTTAGAAACCTTGCTGCTGATCCTGAAACTATTTCACAGGGTCCAAAGGGAGTTAAGACCTCAACAGCAAAAAACCCTACCCCCTCCGACAGAGATTCAAGGGCTCTGGACAGATGGGGAAAAAAGGTTTATACATCTGCAACCTTGGCAATCAGGGCCTTAAACTGTCAATTCCATATGCTCAAATATCAACGTGTTATGGGATTGCTGAAACAGAAAATGATGTTGATTTCAGAATGTGCAGAAAATAAGGAATTGCAGGAATTGTTGCATGCAGCAGAACAAGTTGGAAAGCATACTTTGCAATGTGGTTTTGATTCTTTAGAGGCCTCCTGCAGGGCCGCAGTTAATGGATCTGTGATTAGGAGACATGCCTGGTTAAAGAAACAAAATGTGCCTGATCATGTTAAAGCAAAATTGCTAGATACACCTTTACAGCATGATTCTCTGTTTGATATTAAGGCAGAAGAGGTTTTAAAGAAAATGGAAGACAAAGCTAAGTCTATGCAAACTGTTAAAGATTTCTTATAAGTGCAGCCACCTAGATTCAGTAGACACTGGCCTACAAAACATCGGTCCTTTCCTGTGTCAGAGCTCAAAGGGGCAAATCCATATGCCCTAAGGGTTCCACGTACCAGGCTCAAGACTTGTACAGGTCAAAGCAATGGGGCACATCCACCTCCAAATCTGGGGAGATAAAGCGCAAACCTACAGAAAGCAATCCCAATGACTTCCCTCTCCCTACACCAAGCACTTATCTTTTGGCAGCACCCATAGGGGGAAAATTAGCACTTTTTGCTCAAAATTGGGAGTTAATAACCCAGGACAAGTGGGTACTAAACATCGTATCACAGGGATACAGATTCTATTTCCACACACTGCCAATGACAAATGGTTGGCCAGATCTGCCAAAAAACAATGGGCAGAGGCACAGAAACAGGTTACGTCCCTCATGGATATGGGGGCCATTCAGACAGTACCAGAACAGAAAAAAGGACAAGGTTTTTACTAAAGTCTGTTCTTGGTACACAGAAAGGACAAGGCCTGGTGGCCAATACTGGATTTATCGATTTTGAACACATACCTGGACATTCCAAAATTCAAAATGCTTGCTTTGCAATAGCTTCTGCCCATGCTGGGCAAGAATGCTTGGCTGGTGACTTTAGACCTAAAAGAGGCATACCTGCATGTCCCAATAAGACAATTGTGCAGAAGATACCTCAGATTCAAGTCTGGCTTAATGCATTACCAATTCTCTGCACTGCCCTTTGGCTTATCTACTGCGTCCAGGGTCTTTACAAAGTGCCTGGCACCAGTAATTGCATTTTGCAGACAAAAAAGTATTCAAATATATCCTTACTTGGACGACTGTTTCATTCAAGCAGAAAACAAGGACACTCTTCTATGACACCTGGCATTTGTGAAAAGGCTTCTAACATGCCTAGGGTACACAATAAATGAAAAGAAATCACAACTGGTACCCTCTCAAAACATAATATTCCTGGGTGCAAGCTTGAATACAACTGCCCAGATGGCTTACCTCACGCCAGACAAACAAAGGCAACTGACTACTTACTTCAAACTGATGGCAACAAAAACCCAGTCTTCTGCAAGACAAATTCTGCAGGCTCTGGGCTTCATGGCATCCTGCATCCTACTAATTTCATATGCAAGACTGCATATGAGGAAACTTCAATGGTACCTAAAAAGTTTATGGAGTCAACATTCACACAGTCTGGAAACAATTATTCCTATCATCCCCTGCCTGCAACAGGAGTTTCTATGGTGGGCAAAGGCCTGTCACCAAAACATGGGATGGCCCTTCACTCTACCCCCTGTCAGCCAAACAACAACAGACACATCAGATTATGCCTGGAGAGACCACATGGCAGGAAGATGCATTCAGGGCATATGGGCACCAAATCAAATGCATCTACATATCGACCAGAAAGAGATGCTAGCTGTTCAAAATGCCCTAACAGCCTTCAAGGACTTAATTCATCCAGGACAACTAGTTATAAAGACGGACAATGCCACAGTCATGTGGTATATAAACAAGCAAGGGGGCACACACTCGTACCTCTTTGCAGATTAGCCATGGCACTGTGGGACACAGCTTTGCTCTATCAAATAAATCTTCAAGCTCAATTCCTGCCAGGAAAACAAAACACTCTGGCAGATGATTTAAGCAGAAACCTTAAGGATCCTCATGACTGGAAACTAAATCCACAAGTCTTCAACATGATAACAAAGAAATAGGGGAGCCTAGACATGGATCTTTTTGCTTCTCCTCACAATTACCAATTGAAAAGATTCTGCACAAGGACTTATCACAGACAAGCATGGAAAGTGGACGCCTTTTCCTTCAGTTGGAAAAACCTATCAATTTACGCCTTTCCTCCTCTGCCTCTTCTCCCCAAGGTCCTCCTAAAAGTCAGACAAGAGAAACCGAAGATGATACTAATTACTCTGGACTAGCCCTGCCAACACTGGTACCCAATCCTAAGGAACTTGTCTCAATACTCAGCTTGGACCTTACCTCAAAGACCACAACTATTGTCCCAGCAAAACAATCAGATCCTGCACAATCAACTACAGACCCCGAACCTGGCAGCATGCATGATCATGTAGACATACAAACAACACCTCTCAGTAAAGCTGTGATGGATGTCATTTTGGAAGCCAGAAGGCCTAGTACTAGAAAATCTTATGCTGACAAATGGAAGAGATGCTGTGCTTGGAATCAAGCACAAGGAACTGTTGCAGCAGAACCAAATATTCCCCAGATATTGCAATACTTAACTGAGATGCTTGACAAAGGCCCATCTTTCCCATCAATTAAAATCCATGTCTCTGCCATTTCGGCTCATTACAATACAGAGCCACCAATCTTTTCTCATCCTGTACTAAAGCAGTATCTTAGAGGAGGTAAAAATTTAAGGCCTCCTAGAAGATCACCATTGCCTGCATGGGACCTCAGTTATGTGTTTTCTTATCATGGAAAAGAGCTCTGCTACTAGCAATTACTTAAGCAAGAAGAGTTTCAGAACTACAGGCCTTCATGGCTGTTGAGCCTTTTATCATATTCTCACCCAGAGGTCTCCGAGGACAAATCCTACTTTTATGCCTAAGGTGGTCTCCAGTGTGGCTCTTAATCAAACAGTTCAACTGCCAACTTTTTATCCAAATCTGCAGAACAAGGGGGAGAGAATTCTGCATTCCTTGGACGTACAGAGGCAACTAAGATTTTACTTGAGCAGGACAAAAGCTCTAAGAAAAACTGAGCAATTACTAGTGGCATATGCTGCAGGATCAGAAGGCAAGGCTATTTCAAAGCAGACAATTTCAAAGTGGATAAGCCACTGCATCCGTTTCTGCTACTTACACCATGGTAAACCTGTGCCCAAGGGCATTAGGTCTCATTCCACCAGAGCTGCAGCTACTTCGGCAGCCTTTCTCAGGGGAGTACCAACCAAAGACATTCTAGAGGCTGCTACTTGGAGTTCTGTTCACACCTTTACAAAGCATTATCATTTGCCTCTCTACTCTAAATCCAGATCAGCTTTGCCACTGCAGTTCTGCAGGGCCTTATAGCCGCGCCTAATGCTGTTTAGCTCCAGCCTCCCAACCACAGCTTTGGGATTCTACCCAAATGTAATGACTGCAACAGTGAAACACGAAGAACATAGTACAGTTGTGTACACTTACATAAATGTAGATGTTCGAGTGTATTCACTGTTGCAGTCCAGTTACCCTCCCGCCATCTCCCTGTCATTCTGGAGTTTATCTTTCCTTCTCTGTCTTTCACAACATATGTGGTGTATTTGCTTGTAGATGAAGGTAAAGTTTATATTGATGCATGTATACATGTATATATTTTTTTGCTACCTTTTTGGGGGCAGCTGCCATCGGGGTCAAGAAAAACTAAAGAAAATGGCATCAGCTGCATGTTTTATACCCCTGACGACCTGACGTCATGGAAGAGGAGATGGCAACTGATGCAGGACCCAAGAATTTGGAATTCAGGCCGACTGAGGGCAACCTGCCAGCAGATTACTCAAATGTAATGACTGCAACAGGGAATACACTCAGACATCTACATTTATGGTAAGTGTACACAACTGTACTTTCCTGAAATCCCAGGGAGTTTTGCCTGATGCATGTGGTGAATTCCCCCCCCCCCGGGGCAGAGATGGGAATAGTAATGGGAGATGCCACCCTTGAGGCAGAGGGGATCCGCAGAGGTAGGGCACCAGAGATGCATTCTCTGGTAGGCCCTTCCAGGGCTCCTGAAAGGGGAGCCTGCCCGTCTACCTCTGGAGGCAGTCAGGGGAAGATTGTCATTGTACCTAGAAGCCTGGCAAAATATCACAGAAGACACATGGGTACAGTCGATAGTATCCAGGGGACACAGTATTCCTTTCTCCATGCCACCTCTTCCCCAAAAACAAAAATCTATCCCAGATATGCCACCCAATCTAAGGGAACAAGCAACTCTAGAAGTTCAAAAGTTGCTAAGAAAAGGAGTCATCCGAGAAGTCCCCATAGACCAAATCGGATCCGGAACATACTCAAGGTTCTTTTTAGTACCAAAGAAAACAGAGGACTGGAGGCCCATTTTGGACCTCAGCAGACTCAGCAACTCTGGCAAAAAGATAATGTTCTGGATGATGACACTGCAGTCCATACTTCCCTTTCTGGG
The DNA here is from genome assembly GCF_019279795.1 of Protopterus annectens. Lineage (NCBI taxonomy): Eukaryota > Metazoa > Chordata > Ceratodontiformes > Protopteridae > Protopterus > Protopterus annectens. The sequence goes on from NC_056739.1 coordinate 302,676,917, forward strand.
AAAGGACAATTGGATGTGCTCCATCAATCTCCAGGATGCGTACCACCATATCAAGATGGACAGGCAATCCAGGAGATTTCTCCACTTCCACCTGGGAGCCAGTCACTACCAGTTCAGAGCTCTGCCCTTTGGCCTCACCACAGCCCCCAGGGTGTTCACTAAATGCATGGCAGTAGTCATGGCTCATCTGAGGTGTCTAGGATTCTGGGTGTTTCCATATCTGGACAACTGGCTCCTTACCGCCACCACCGAGCATTGACTAACCGAGACAAGGGACACCACAATACACCTCTGCTGTCAGCTAGGCATCACTATAAACTATGAAAAGTCTGCCTTGTTGCCATGTCAGTATATTACATCTATAGGAGCAGATCTAGACACCAAAGACATGATATTGCCTCTGGAGAGGGTGTCGACCATTTGACACTAAGTTGCAACTCTAATTGGGAAGAAAAAGACTCAAGCAAGATTTGTTCTGAAAGCCTTGGGCTCAATGACAGCAGCAATAACACTAGTTCTCTTGGCACATTTCCACATGAGGTTATTACAGTGGCTCCTGTTTGCTCAAAGGTCCATGCAAGATCTACCCATGTCCCACGAAATTCTCATCATGGAGACCTGCAAGAAGGACCTAAAATGGTGGCTTCAGTCCACCCAGCTGATGATAGGCGGACCATTCATCCTCCCCCAACCAGTGGCCACAGTGACCATGGACACTTCTGAGAAGGGGGTATTATCTGGGACAGACTGTTCACAGAACTTGGCACCAACACAAGTACCATTTGCACATAAATGTCCTCGAAATGAGAGCAGTGCTCCTGGTGTTGCAAGCACTTCATAGGTCTCTTCCCACGGGGACAATTGCAGTTCAGATGCACAACATATCAGTGGTATGGTACATCAACAAGCAAGGCAGAACCAGATACTACCCCTTATGTCGAGAGGCCCTAACAGTATGGCAATGGGAGATGTCCTCCCAACCCTTTCTGATCACGATGCACATCCCTGGGAAATCCAGCATGATAGTGGACAAGCTAAGCAGGGATATACTTATGCCTTACAAGTGGTCCCTGAAACAGGACATTACCAACCAGATTTTTCACAAGTGGGGCCAGCCTTGCTGCAATCTTTTTGCCACATCCATCAATGCCACATGCAGCAGCTATTTCGCCCTAGTCCCCCCATTGGGACAATCACCCAGGGATGCACTTTTTCACTATTGGCCCCTGGGACTTCTGTATGCCTTTCCCCCATTCCTTCTGATTCCCAAGGTTCTTCAGAAAGCAGAATTGGTGGGTTCCAAGCTAATACTCATTGCTTCCTATTAGTCTCATCAAATCTAGTTCCCGTTTTCTATGGCCCCATCTTCTGGAGCCTTGGATCCTGGACCCATCTCCGGATCTGCTGATGCATCAGTCGGGCACACTTCATCCTTCCTTCCTTACAGACCCTCAAGCTGACAGCTTGGTTCCTCCATTTCCCCATCTTAGCCAGGCTTCCTGACATCTCCCTTGTAGTACAACATATTCTTATTTCCTCTCACAAATCCTCTATGAGGAAACTGTATACTAGCAAATGGAAATGGTTCTCTTGTTGGACTGTCAAAAATAATATTGATCTTTTTACTGCACCCATTTCAAAGATCCTAGAATTCCTCACTGAAACTTTTAACCAAGGAGCAGCAGAAGCAACTATCCGAGTTCAACTGGCTGCTATTTCCAACTTTCATGTGGGAGAAATGGGTTCCAATGTTATGTCGCACAGGCTATGCCAAGCTTTTCTGAGGGATGCTATGCTTTTGAGACCCCCAATAAGAGAACTACTTCCTCCTTGGGATCTAAATTTAGTCCTAGCTGCCTTGATTCTTCCTCCATTCGAACCAGCTAGTTCTTGTGCTCTAAACTTTTTGACTTGGAAAACAATTTTCTTGATCGCCACTACCTCAGCTAGGAGGGTATCAGAATTACAAGCCCTTTCCATTCGTCCCCCTTATTAAATTTTCCACAAAGATAGGGTTTCTCTCAGGACCAACCCTTCCTTTCCACCAAAAGTTTGCTCAGCGTTCAATCTGAATCAGTTGATAGAACTACCAGTGTTCTTTCTGAACCATGGCAGTAAGGCAGAGTATAAACTCCATCAACTGGATGTTCATAGACAATTACATTTCTATTTGCACAGGACTTTTCCTTTGCAGAAAACAAAAAGGGAACTTCAGTCTTGAAAGTGACTTTATCAAAATGGATTTTAGATACCATTACTTAACGTCTGTAACTCACAGAACAAACAGCTATGAGGATACATTTGATGACACTAAACCAGGGCCTTGTCTACCTCTACTGCTTTTCAGGCCAGACTACCCTTAGACTTAATTTGTGCGGCAGCTATGTGGGTTAACCCCCATACCTTCATCACTCATTACAAAGTAGATGTGGCCTCCCGGAAGAGGGCATCCTTTAGTTCCATGGTCCTGAAGAGTATATTCCATTGAGCCACTCAAGAAGAAGGTGCTGGGGACATGGTCCCAACCATCAGGAAGGAAGGTGAGATAGGGACAACATTACATACATAAAGAAGTTATTTACTCATCATAATGTTCCATGTTTGTTGTCCTTGATCTCTCCTTCCTTCTTGCATCCCGCCCTCCTTCCCCGTCCTGGAGGACTGAGGGGAGTTATTCATCTTTGGCTATATAGGCCTTGATTCCCTTCCTGCCTTAAGAGATAGATAGAATAATAGTTTCTACCTAAGGCTTGATGTTTTTTTTTCTTATATATGTATGTATATACACACACACACACGTGTATATATATATATATATATATATATATATATATATATATATATATATATGCCTATAGTTTATATATCTGCATATTGTGGTCTAGTGTTATGGGTTATCAGAAATGAGTTCTAGGTAACTAGCCCGAGGCATGATGGGATAGGGTCTAGACTCGAGCCAGTGGTAGCTCTCAAGCTTTAGAATACAGCTGAGTCGGAGCCGAGGATCGGCTCTGACCCCAACCAACAAGAAGGAAGGCAAGATCAAGACGAGATCAAGGACAACAAACATGGAATGTCATGGCGAGTACATAACTTCTTCTTTTCTTATGGTGAAGCCATTATTTTGTTGATTTGGAGGTATGCTTGGGGTCATTGTCATGTTGAAAGGTTAAATTCCTCTTCATCTTCAGCTTTCTAGCAGATGCCTGAAAAAGTGATTGGTGTTTGGAACTGTTCATAATTCCCTCCACCTTGACTAAAGCCCCAGTTCCAGCTGAACAAAAGCAACCCAAAGCATGATACTGCCACCACCATGCTTCACCAAGGTTATGGTGTTCTACTGGTGATGCAAAGTTTTGTTTTTCCGCCAAACGTACCTTTTGGAATTGTGGCCAAAAAGTTCAACTTTGGTCTCATTAGACCATAACACATTTTCCCACATGCTTTTGGGAGACTTGATGTATTGTTTTGCAAATTTTAGCCAGGCCTGGATGTTTTTCTGTGTAAGAAAAGGTTTCTGTCTTGCAACCTTACCCCAAAGTCCAGACATATGGAGAATATGGGAGATTGTTGTCACATGTAGTACACAACCAGTATTTGCCAGACATTTCTGCAGCTCCTTCAGTGTTGCTGTAGGTCTCTTGGTAGCCTCCCTCACCAGTTTTTGTCTTGTCCTTTCCTTAAATTTGGAGGGGCGTCCAGTTCTTTGCAACATCACTGTTGTCCCATATTTTCTCCACTTTTTGATGACTGTCTTCACTATGTTCCATGGTATATCCAATGCTGTGGAAATGTTTTTGTACCCTTCTCCTGACTGATTCCTTTCAACAATGAGATCCCTTTGATGCTTTGTAAGCTGCCTGCAAACCATGGCTTTTGCTGTAGCAGACAACTGAGTAAATGTCAGGAAAATCCTACTAGGACAGCTCAACTTTATTTGGGGTTAATCAGAGTTTTTTTAATTGATGGCAGGTGTGTACCCAAGACGACTGAATTCTGTAATTAAATCAAAAGATGCTTCAACAGCGTATTAGTTTAAGGATGTGCACAATTATGCGACCAGCTTATTGTATGTTTTTTTTTATTTTTTATATTTTTTACCCTAAATTTTTTTTTCAATTGAATTGTACAGGTTATAGGTCACATTAAATGTGGATAAAGTTTTGAAATGAATTATTGTGGTCTTTTTTTTTATATCACAAAAAAATGGTAGAAACCGCAAAAACATGAAAGTTCACATGCCCGACAAACCACAATCCTGACAGTTAACAAAACAAAAAGTTTGCTGTTCCACACAACACAAGCACACCAACAACCTAAAAACCTACACTACACCTTACACACCACTATCTATGCACTAACCTTAACCCAAACCCTAAACCTAAGGTCCGTCACTATCGCACACTTACCTTACCTGCACCCTAACCCTAACTCACTTAATCCGCCCCTAACCCTCAAGTCGCTCACTATCGCACACTTACCTTACCCGCACCCTAACCCCAAGTCCCTCACTATCGCACACACAACTTACCCGCACCCTAACCCTAAATCCCTCACTATCGCACACTTACCCGCACCCTAACCCTAAACTCCTCACTATCGCACACTTACCGAGTCGTGCTCACACGTTTCCCATGTCGGTGTTT